>NW_024400834.1:0-19691 GCF_905171765.1 Bufo bufo
GGCATTCGGGAGTTTAGACAGGGGAATGAAATGGACCATCTTGCTAAACCTATCCACCACTACCCACACTACAGTCTTACCCTCCGCCAGCGGTAGGTCAGTTATAAAGTCCATCGAGATATGGGACCAGGGTCTACTGGGAATGGGTAGGGGTCGTAGGTTACCAGCAGGGCGAGTCCTAGGTGTCTTGGACCTGGCACAAACCTCACAGGCTGACACATAGGACTTGACATCCCTAGTTAGAGTGGGCCACCAATAAGATCTAGAAACCAGATCCTTAGTGCCCTCAACACCCGGATGTCCACAAAAGGCAGAATCGTGACACTCACCCAACAGCTGGAGACGAAATTGTACGGGAACAAACAACTTATCTGTTGGGGTGGATACCGGTGCCAGATGTTGTTCCGACCTAATGCGAGCCGAGATATCCTGGGTAAGAGCTGCTAAGAAGATTTTTGCTGGTAGGATGGATTCAGGTGGTACCTCAGTAGGTTGAAAAGCCTGGAAGCTCCGAGATAATGCTTCCGCCTTCACATTTTTACTTCCCGGCCTGAACGTGATGGAAAAATCAAAACGAGTAAAAAACAGAGCCCATCTGGCTTGACGGGGATTCAACCTCTTAGCAGACTCGAGAAACATAAGGTTTTTATGGTCAGTGACAACAGTTACACAATGCCTTGCCCCCTCCAGAAAATGCCTCCACTCCTCAAATGCCCATTTAATGGCCAGCAGCTCCCTATTCCCTATGTCGTAGTTTCTCTCCGTGGGAGAGAATTTCCTGGAGAAGAAGGCACATGGTCTCAGATTAGTGAGGCTGGCAGGACCTTGTGAAAGGACTGCTCCTGTGCCGTCCTCGGACACATCCACCTCCACAATAAAAGGTTTCTCCTGATCAGGCTGGATCAGAATGGGAGCGCTACTGAATGCCTTTTTTAATTTTTCAAATGAAGAAATGGCCTCAGTAGACCAATTCTCCAAATCCGCCCCTTTCTTAGTAAGGTCGGTCAACGGTTTAGCATTTACGGAAAAATTCATAATAAATTTACGATAGTAATTGGCGAAACCTAAGAACCGTTGTAAGGCCTTTAAGGATGAAGGTCTTACCCATTCCTTAATTGCTAGTACCTTACCAGGATCCATCTTGAAGGCGTGAGGAGTCAGAACATGCCCTAGAAACAGAATCTCCTGCACACCAAAGACACATTTCTCTTGTTTAGCGGATAGCTGATTCTCCCTCAACACCTCTAATACTTGTCTAACATGAGACACATGGGATTCGAAGTCAGGAGAGAATATCAAAATGTCGTCAAGATAGACAATAACAAATTTACCTAAGAATTCCCTAAGAATGTCATTCATGAAGTTTTGGAACACAGCTGGGGCATTGCTGAGTCCAAAAGGCATCACCTGATATTCAAAGTGTCCTACCGGAGTATTGAACGCCGTCTTCCATTCGTCTCCCTCCTTGATTCGGATTAGATTGTATGCCCCTTTCAGGTCAATTTTGGAAAACCAGGTTGCCCCCAGGACCTGGTTAAATAAATCCGGAATCAATGGGAGGGAGTATCTATTCTGGACAGTGATTTTATTTAATCTCCGGTAATCGATACATGGCCTAAGACCACCATCTTTTTTCTTAACGAAGAAAAACCCCGCCCCCATAGGAGAGACAGAAGGTCTAATATGCCCTTTACCAAGGCTCTCCTTAATATAATCTTCCATGGCCTTGCGTTCGGGCATAGAAAGATTATAAATTCGTCCTTTAGGAAACTTGGCCCCCTCTACTAGCTCTATGGTACAATCATAAGGTCTATGGGGGGGTAGAACCTCTGGGGTTGGTGATGAGAATACATCAGAATATTCTCTAACAACAGAGGGTAAAGTATCAGACTTTACTGAGACCCCAGCCTGTACCACGGACAGGCACGAGTCACACTTAGGCCCCCATCTCACCAACTCCCCATTGGACCAATCTATAGTGGGGTTATGTAGTCGGAGCCAAGACAACCCTAGTACCACCTCAGCAGGTAGGTTCTCCAGGACTAGAAGCGAACATCTCTCTGAGTGGCACAAACCCACGGTTAGAGAAATCTCTGAGGTACATAAGCTCACCGTACCACCAATAAGAGGAGTAGCATCAATAGCCATGACATGGATAGGAGTTGGTAAGGCAAACATAGGAATACCCAATCTAACAGCATACTCAGAGTCAATAAAGCTAGCCGCTGAGCCAGAATCAATAAAGGCCTTACCCGGCCATTTATCTACTCCCAGAGAAATCGTAATGGGTACCGAAAGCTTACATTTAGAAAATTCAGGGTGTACCTGGTCTTTAGGTTGCCTTGCCTTAGGAGACTTGACAGAGAGGACCTTCTTAAGACACTGGTTGATCCAATGGTCAGAATCTCCACAGTAAAAGCATTCTCCACGTCTGCGGCGAAGATTCCCTCGGGTCATGCCAACCTGCATGGGTTCCTCGGTGGAGACCTCAGCATTGTCTCTGGGATAGGCCTCTGGCTGGACCACCATCTGGGAAGAGAACTGTTGTTCCTGTCGTCTCTCTCTAACCCGTCGGTCAAGTCGGACAACAAGGGTCATCATCTCCTCTAAGGTCTCTGGAAGTTGATAACTGACCAGAAGATCCTTTAATTTATCAGACAGACCTGACCTGAACTGACTCTTCAGGGCTGGTTCGTTCCATCCTGAGGGGACACAACACCTTCTGAATTGGGTGCAATAATCCTTCGCTGGTAAATTGCCCTGAACCAGTGCCTTTAGAGCCGTCTCGGCTACTAGAGCCCTGTCTGGTTCATCATAGAGGGTACCTAGGGCCTGAAAGAACCCCTCCACAGAATATAAACAACTGGCGCCAGCAGGTAAAGAGAACGCCCAGTCCTGGGGATCACCCTGTAATCGGGAAATGATAATGCCCAAGCGTTGACTCTCGGGGCCAGAGGACACGGGGCGCAAACGGAAGTAAAGTTTACAACTCTCCTTAAAAGAGAGAAACTTCTTCCGGTCTCCAGAAAAGGTTTCTGGGAGCTTAATCTGGGGCTCAAAATGCGGACTGGAGGCCTGAGGAGTGGAAGAGCCTTGCCCTAACTCAAAAGAGCTGAGTTTTTCCCCTAACTCCTGCACCATCTGCGTCAGATTAGAGACATAGTCAGTCAGGGTCACCAGAGGATTCATAATACAGTGGTTATTGGGCCTGTTAATCTGTAACGGTCGCGTACACACATACACAGGGGGAAGGGAAGTGACCACTGCGCTCCACCCTTACCCCTGGCCCTGCCTACTTGCCTCGCGAGTCCTAATGACAGGGGACAACTGGACGGCAATCCCTAACTTGGAGTAAGTGCAGGGATGACAGACAGACAAACAACAGGACGTGAACGGACCAAGTCAATACCAGGAAAGCTGCAAAGTACAAATGGAGCAAGCAGAGAATTGTCAGGAGAAGCCGGGGTCATAAATACCAGGAGAGCAGAGAAGTACAAGAGGAGTCCTAAGAGAGTAGTCAGGTGGGAGCCGAGGTCACAATACCAGGACGGATGCGCAGTACAGGAGGATCAGGCAAAAGGATGGTCAAGGAACAGGATCAGGTAAGTATTCAGCAGTCCAACAAATACCAGGAACCTAGAAATTAACAGGCAACCTGTAGCCAGCAGGCTGCCTGTATTTATAGTGGGGAGTGAGGGTCATGTGACGTGGCCAGCGTCACATGACCGACAGACCAACCAGTCGAGCACCGAGTGATCAGCTCGGCGCTCAAGGCAGACTTAGGAGCAAGGAGCCACCCAGCAAGTAAAGCCGCCCTGGGAATGAGGTCAAACACAGAACCTCATTCCAAAAGCTAAGCAACAGTTCTGCGGGCAATGGGAGACCGAGTGCACCTTCGGAACCCCGTGACAACTGTGCTACCAGATATGAGTGGTATGTTAAGTAGTACTATTCCTATCAGTTTAATCCCTGTTACGTCCCCTATCAGGGGGCGTGTATGGAATAGAGTTTAGACAACCGCAAAGAGTTGTCAATAGTTTACTCATGACATAAATTTTATTCCTCTATGCGTCAATCTTGGTGTAGTGATAACTGTGCTCGTGCGCACGTTTGGGAGATTGCAGTCGATGGCGGTTTTTCAAAGCCTATGGTCGTGCTGAGGTAGTTCAGTGACAGTTAAGTGACCCAGAAAACAATGATTCTGAAGTGTGGGCCCATTGTTGGCCTAGTAGGCTTTAATGATCACAAAGAAAATTTATGCTTTTTCTATGCAAAATTATCCAGCCGATCGCTTTTGGTCTGTTCACAATGAAGCAACGACCTTATCATCTGGGGTGTGCCAACATTGCCATTGCCAACACACTTATAGAGGTGATCGCTTCATTGTGATACGCAAGCCCCTTCACCACAAGGTAACGATCACAAAGGGGAATTGACACATGTATGTGCCTTTTTTTGTTTGTTTTGTTTTTGCAGCCACAGTGCAGCACCAGAGGCCAGAAAAATTAGGCATGTACGCATACCTGAAAAATTAGGTATTGTTGCAGGCAGAAAGTGCACTAAAACATTGCGGCTTGAACCCTAGTTTGTGGCGGATAAGTCACGCAAGTCTTCCGGCATGCAGAGATTAAATACAGCAGCGTGTGGACCATTTTATAGCCCAAGGCATCTCATCAGGCCTTTTTTAGTCAAATGCATCCCCCATTGTCAGTCCCTTCGGGATCCATGCCTCATTCATCTTAATAAAGGTGAGGTAATCTAGACTTTTTTGACCTAGGCGACTTCTCTTCTCAGTGACAATACCTCCTGCTGCGCTGAAGGTCCTTTCTGACAGGACACTTGAAGCGGGGCAGGCCAGAAGTTCTATTGCAAATTGGGATAGCTCAGGCCACAGGTCAAGCCTGCACACCCAGTAGTCAAGGGGTTCATCGTTCCTCAGAGTGTCGATATCTGCAGTTAAGGTAAGGTAGTCTGCTACCTGTCGGTCGAGTAGTTCTCTGAGGGTGGACCCCGAAGGGCTGTGGCGATGCGTAGGACTTAAAAAGCTCTGCATGTCCTCCATCAACAACACGTCTGTAAAGCGTCCTGTCCTTGCCGGCGTGGTCGTGGTAGGAGGAGGATTACTTTCACCTCTTCCCCTGTTAGATTCCCATTGTGCTGTGACATCACCCTTATACGCTGTGTAAAACATACTTTTTAACTTGTTTTGGAACTGCTGCATCCTTTCCGACTTCCGGTAATTCGGTAACATTTCAGCCACTTTCTGCTTATACCGGGGGTCTAGTAGCGTGGCCACCCAGTACAGGTCGTTCACCTTCAGCCTTTTTATACGAGGGTCCCTCAACAGGCATGACAGCATGAAAGACCCCATTTGCACAAGGTTGGATGCCGAGCTACTCATGTCCCGTTCCTCGTCCTCACTGATCTCATTGAAGGTCTGTTATTCCCCCCAGCCATGTACAGTCGTGGCCAAAAGTTTTGAGAATTACATAAATATTGGAAATTGGAAAAGTTGCTGCTTAAGTTTTTATAATAGCAATTTGCATATACTCCAGAATGTTATGAAGAGTGATCAGATGAATTGCATAGTCCTTCTTTGCCATGAAAATTAACTTAATCCCAAAAAAATCCTTTCCACTGCATTTCATTGCTGTCATTAAAGGACCTGCTGAGATCATTTCAGTAATCGTCTTGTTAGCTCAGGTGAGAATGTTGACGAGCACAAGGCTGGAGATCATTATGTCAGGCTGATTGGGTTAAAATGGCAGACTTGACATGTTCAAAGGAGGGTGATGCTTGAAATCATTGTTCTTCCATTGTTAACCATGGTGACCTGCAAAGAAACGCGTGCAGCCATCATTGCATTGCATAAAAATGGCTTCACAGGCAAGGATATTGTGGCTACTAAGATTGCACCTCAATCAACAATTTATAGGATCATCAAGAACTTCAAGGAAAGAGGTTCAATTCTTGTTAAGAAGGCTTCAGGGCATCCAAGAAAGTCCAGCAAGCGCCAGGATCGTCTCCTAAAGAGGATTCAGCTGCAGGATCGGAGTGCCACCAGTGCAGAGCTTGCTCAGGAATGGCAGCAGGCAGGTGTGAGCGCATCTGCACGCACAGTGAGGCGAAGACTTTTGGAAGATGGCCTGGTGTCAAGAAGGGCAGCAAAGAAGCCACTTCTCTTCAAAAAAAACATTAGGGACAGATTGATCTTCTGCAGAAAGTTTGGTGAATGGACTGCTGAGGACTGGGGCAAAGTCATATTCTCTAATGAAGCCTCTTTCCGATTGTTTGGGTCATCTGGAAAAAGGCTTGTCCGGAGAAGAAAAGGTGAGCGCTACCATCAGTCCTGTGTCATGCCAACAGTAAAGCATCCTGACACCATTCATGTGTGGGGTTGCGTCTCATCCAAGGGAGTGGGCTCACTCACAATTTTGCCCAAAAACACAGCCATGAATAAAGAATGGTACCAAAACACCCTCCAACAGCAACTTCTTCCAACAATCCAACAACAGTTGGTGAAGAACAATGCATTTTCCAGCACGATGGAGCACCGTGCCATAAGGCAAAAGTGATAACTAAGTGGCTCGGGGACCAAAACGTTGACATTTTGGGTCCATGGCCTGGAAACTCCCCAGATCTTAATCCCATTGAGAACTTGTGGTCAATCCTCAAGAGGTGGGTGGACAAACAAAAACCCACTAATTCTGACAAACTCCAAGAAGTGATTATGAAAGAATGGGTTGCTATCAGGCAGGAATTGGCCCAGAAGTTGATTGAGAGCATGCCCAGTCGAATTGCAGAGGTCCTGAAAAAGAAGGGCCAACACTGCAAATGCTGAGTGTTTGCATAAATGTCATGTAATTGTCGATAAAAGCCTTTGAAACGTATGAAGTGCGTGTAATTATATTTCACTACATCACAGAAACAACTGAAACAAAGATCTAAAAGCAGTTTAGCAGCAAACTTTGTGAAAAGTAATATTTGTGTCATTCTCAAAACTTTTGGCCACGACTGTACAACACCACGGGTACCAGATAGGTGACAACGAGCACCCTGGGATGCCTGCTGTGGTTTGTCTTCCTCCTCCTCAAAGCCACATTCCTTTTCTGACTCCTCTTCCTCAGACTCCTCTTCCAGCGTTGCCGCAGGTCCAGCAAGCGATGCTAATAAGGCAGTTTTTTCGGTGGTGATGGTGACCACAACTCTTCCTCTTCCTCTTCACGCTCATCTACGGCCTGATCCAGCACTCTTCGCAGGGCACACTCAAGGAAGAAAACAAATGGGATGATGTCGCTGATAGTGCCTTCGGTGCGACTGACTAGGTTTGTCACCTACTCAAAAGGACGCATGAGCCTACAGGCATTGCGCATGAGCGTCCAGTAACAAGGCAAAAAAATACCCAGCTCCGCAGAGGCTGTCCTAGCGCCCCGGTCATACAAATACTCGTCGCCGGCTTTTTCTTGTTGGAGCAGGCGGTCGAACATTAGGAGTGTTGAATTCCAACGGGTCGGGCTGTCGCAAATCAAGCGCCTCACTGGCATGTTGTTTCACCGCTGAATATCTGAAAAGTGCACCATGGCCGTGTAGGAACGCCTGAAATGGCCACACACCTTCCTGGCCGGCTTGAGGACATCCTGTAAGCCTGGGTACTTATGCACAAAGCGTGGTACAATCAGATTCAACACATGTGCTATGCACGGCACATGTGTCAACTTGCTCAAATTCAATGCAGCCAACAAATTGCTTCCGTTGTCACACACCACTTTGCCGATCTCCAGTTGGTGCGGAGTCAGCCACTGATCCAACTGTGCGTTCAGGGCGGACAGGAGTGCTGGTCCGGTGTGACTCTCTGCTTTCAGGCAAGTCAACCCCAAGACGGCTTGACACTGTCGTATCCGGGATGTGGAATAGCCCCTGGGGAGCTGGGGGGGTGCAGTTGATGTGGAGCAAGACGCAGCAGCAGAAGAGGACTCAGCCGAGGAGGTTAGCGAAGAGGATGGAGTAGGAGGAGTAGAGGAGGTGGCAACAGGCCTGCCTGCAAGTCGTTGGCGGTGTCACCAACTCCTCCGCAGAGCCACGCATTCCATGCTTGGCAGCCATCAGCAGGTTTACCCAATGCGCAGTGTATGTGATATACCAGCCCTGACCGTGCTTTGCAGACCAGGTATCAGTGGTCAGATGGACCCTTGCCCCAACACTGTGTTGGGATTGCCTTTTGTGAAAATAAATTTTGGCCGGGTACTTTCCACTGCGGTGTCCCAATAGCTACAAATTTTTTGAAGGCCTCAGACTCCACCAGCTTGTATGGTAAAAGCTGGCGGGCTAAGAGTTCCGACAAGCCAGCTGTCAGACGCCGGGCAAGGGGGTGACTCTGTGACATTGGCTTCTTACCCTCAAACATTTCCCTGACAGACACCTGACTATGGGCAGATGAGCAGGAACTGCTGAAGGTGAGAGGCGGAGTGGTGGATAGTTGAGAGGGGGCAAGGAGGACAGCAGTGGTTGACGTGGCTGAAGATGCTGGACCAGGAGGAGGATGGTGGCTTTGAGTTTGTGTGCTGCTTGTACTCATCATGTGTTGATCCCATTGGCGTTTGTGATGTGAGATCATGTGCCTTCGCAAAGCAGTTGTACCTAGGTGGGTGTTGGACTTCCCACGACTCAGTTTCTTTTGGCACAGGTTGCAAATGGCATCGCTGTTATCAGAGGCAGACACACAAAAAAATGCCACACTGCTGAGCTTTGCAATGACAGCATTCTGGTGGTGGCAACAGCATGCGTTGATTGGCATGCTGTCTGGCTGTCCCCGGGTGCCGATGCATGCTGTCTGACTGTGCCACTAGCTCCTTGCGACAACCTCCTCCTGCTTCCAACTCGTCTCCTCCTCCTCTCTGTCTCCCCATCTGAACTTTCCCCCTGTTCTTCTTCTCTTCGAGCGGGAACCCACGTGACATCCACGGACACATCGTCATCATCAACCGCTTCACTTGTATCTGACAACTCAGCAAAGGAAGCAGCAGCGGGTACAACATCATCATCATCATCATCACACCTTAGGTCCATGTGTGTAATGCTGCCTGACTTAGACATATCCCTGTTATCTACATCCTCTGGCAATAATGGTTGCGCATCACTCATTTCTTCCAACTGATGTGTAAATAACTCCTCTGACAGATCAAGTGAAGCAGCTGTGGTGCTAGTGTTGGTGGTGGTGGCAGGCGGGCGAGTGGTAACTTGAGAGGTGCCCGAAGCTGAGCTGGAGGAGAATGGTGCGTCAAGGTTCCTAGCAAAAACTGTAGAAGATTGGGTGTCCTGTGTTAGCCAGTCAACTATGTCCTGTGTTAGCCAGTCAACTTTTTGAGTTCAGGGTACGTGGCCTCTGAACACTGGGCATTATTCTAGGGCCAAAGGAAATCACAGCACCACGACGGCCCCTGCATGGTGGCCTGCCTCTGCTTGTCATTTTTTTTTCAATTAGTTGTACTATGCGTGCAAGCTACTGTGACACCAGATATGAGTGGTGCAACTGGGCACTGGCAGTAGTGGGCACAGTACACGTTGTAGGCCTGACACACACACTTGCAGGCAACTGCAATTATATTACAGTGAAAAAATGGATTTTTATTTTTAAATGCAAGCTACTGTGACACCAGATATGAGTGGTGCAACTGGGCACTGGCAGTAGTGGGCACAATACATGCTGTGGGCCTGACACACACGCTTGTAGGCAACTGCAATTAGATTACAGAGAAAAAAAAAAGAAGACTGATGTACTATCCCTAAAAAGGGCTTTTTGGGGTGCTGTCAGGACACTGTCCTTACAGCAGATCAGATGATTTTTTTGAGGACAGGAGTGGACACTGAATACACTGGCATAGCTATCGATTTCCCTATTTAATCAGCAGCAGCTGCACTGTCCCTCCTCTCACTAACACTGCAGCTTCCGAATGAATCTAAGATGGATGCTGTCCTTGCTTTTTGATAGGAGGTGGGAGGGTCTGGGAGGGAGGGTATGCTGCTGATTGGCTGGAATGTGTCTGCTGACTGTGAGGTACAGGATCAAAGTTTGCTAAATTATGACGTATAGAGGGCGGACCGAACATCGCATATGTTCGCCCGCCGCGGCGAACGCGAACAAGCGATGTTCGCCTGGAACTGTTCGCCAGCGAATAGTTCGGGACATCTCTAGTGTTTATCTGACTGGGTGGATCATGTAATATGTCTATAGAGCCAGTCGCTACGAACGCGGTGCTACCTAAATTTTTTCCTTTTTTTTTCAATTTTTTATTATAAAATCAGGGGAAAGGGTCTTTTTTCTTTTTTTACTTAAACTTTATTTATTATTAAAAACACTTTTTTTTCCTTTTTTTTATTTAATTTCATTCCCACTCTGGGATCTGATCCCCTCTGCAGTGCATTACACAGAGTAAGGCCTCTTTCACACGACCGCTTTTTTTTCATTTACAGGCCGTTTTTGCATTCCGTACACGGTCCGTATTTGGAACCATTTATTTCAATGGTTCCGCAAAAAAAATGTACTCCGTATGCATTCCGTTTACATATTTCCATTTTTCCGTTCGGTTGAATGCTAGAACATGTCCTACTATTGCCTGCAAATCACGTTCCGTGGCTCCATTCAAGTCAATGGGTCCCCAAAAAAAACAGAACACATACAGAACACAGAAATGCATCCTAATGTCTTCCGTATCCGTTCTGTTGTTGCGGAACCATCTATTAAAAACGGACCGCAAAAAACTGAAAAAGCCATACGGCCTAAGGCCTCTTGCACACAAACATTTTTTTTTTCTGTTTCCGTTCCATTTTTTGCATTCCGTATACGGACCATATACGGAACTATTAATTTCAATGGATCTGCAAAAAAAAGGAAAGTACTCTGTATGCCTTCCGTTTCCGTATTTCTGTTTTTCCGTTCCGTTCAAAGATAGAACATGTCCTATTATTGTCCGCATAACGGATAAGGATAGTACTGTTCTATCAGGGGCCAGCAGTTCCATTCCGCAAAAAACTGAATGCACACGGACGTAATCCGTATTTTTTGTGTATCCTTTTTTTGCGGACCGCAAAATGCTTTAAAAGCCATACGATCATGTGCAAGAGGTCTAATACATTAACAGGTTGCCTAGGAGACCAAGCCTAGGGCTGGATCTCCTCTGCCCCTGTAGAAAGCAGGTCCCGATGCCGTGCAAGGCCTTGGGCAGCCTTTGCATGGCATCGTGCTGCCTTGTCACCCATCGGGTCCACGCCACAGCAGCGCGGGGACCTGATTGGCTCCCTCACCCACTGCAAACCCCTTCTATGCCGCGGTCAGCGCTGACCACGGCATAAAAGGGGTTAATCCGGCCAGCATTGGCTTTTACAGAGATGCTGGTGGATACAGCAGGGGCCCGGCTATCATGGATTGCCAGGCCCCTGCGCACACCGCTCCAGTGCCTGCCCAATCACCATGACGTAATAGTACATCAAAATGCGGCAAGTCACTTGCCTCCATGACGTACTATTACGTCATATGTCAGGAAGGGGTTAAAAATAAGTAGAAAATATGCATGCATATTATTGTTATTAATATTTTATATAGGATACATGTCCATTCTGTATATACAGTACCATCATTTTTTCTTGCCATTTCCAAATATCAGCATTGTATTTCTTGTTCAAATATTGTTTGCATTTTAAAATAATGATTTCAGTACTTCCTATGAGTCAAAAGGCAGCAGTAAATGAAATGCATATAATTTACAAGACTGCTTTTTCAACATCAACTATTTATGAAAAGCAGCATTTGCCTCTGAAAATAAACACCAGTCCTGCTGATTTCTTAGTTTCCCTTATCTTTTTTTATGGCCAATAGGCATTGCATATCCATGTCTGACAGTGGAAAGTGCGCTTATTTTATTTCCATCAAAAACCAATTTAAATGCAAATTATTGTTGTTATTAATCTAATGACCCAAGATACATTGTAAATGGTGTTGGGTCACATGAAGGACATTTCAGTATTCTGATTCCATTAACATTCACAATTACTTCCTTATCTGAAATGATAATTTTGACAATAGAAATAAAAGAGAGTCCAGATTTTGCAAAAATATGTATTGCTTATGTATATATGCAGCATAACAAAATTTGGTCCACTTTCCTAGAAGAAAATAACCTGGACATTCAGAGCAGGACTTTCTACCAATTAAATCTATAGAACTCCCTCCAACACTTGCATTCTTTTTTTGATAATGTTGAAAGCAGAGTCTGTGGGTGGCACAAATGAAAATTCAAAGAATCTCAGAAGGAAAGAACATTTGGTAAGTTCACACATAGTTCCCCAGCTTGATTCAATTATAGTCTGAAACATCTTTCAACATCATGTGTACCCTAAAGTGTTTCTTTCTTTGCAGGCATTAAAATCAAAAGTAATACAACTAGTGAAATGGGACTTGTGGATATAGCTCGCTACAGTCTCTTCACTTTGTAAAATGTGTCGGTTTTTCTGGTTTAGATCTCATAATACCAGCTGTGCTACATTTTTCCTTAAAAAATTTAACAATAAATAGATTTTTTGGATGTTAGCACCATTATTGGTCCTGAGTGAGTGACTAAAGTCCTGAGTGACAGGTTAAACGTTGAACATTTTACAAATCACTATCAATTATGCAGGTTAAATGCAGCACAAACAGCATGAAATTAGATTCTTGTTGCTCATACTCATCAGTCTGAAGCTGAATATCTGTAGCACAATATATCTGTAACACAAAATGATGTAGACATTTTGCAGAGCTGAAAATGTAATTTGGCAAATTCTGCCTCTCCACCTTAGCATAGATGGAGATCTCCTTGTAAAATACTCACACAACCTATAAGGGAATAAGAAAAAAGGTAATATTTAGGAAGCAACTTCTTCAATAAATCATTCTGTTGTCACTGAGATGAGATGTCAGCCATACAGTCCATAATGTCATCCTCTTTGTCCTCAATAATAATGTGTCGCCTATTGGAAACCAGAGAGAACTGTGGAATGCTACTATCACTGGCTGGGTGGCAAGTGCTACTACTAATGCTACTACCCACATTATGACTCTAAAATGGCAAGGCCTGGCTTTTTCATTTTCCAATCTTTTGTGCAACAGTGGTTGCGGACCGCTGGTGT
This sequence comes from Bufo bufo, assembly GCF_905171765.1. Taxonomy (NCBI): domain Eukaryota; kingdom Metazoa; phylum Chordata; class Amphibia; order Anura; family Bufonidae; genus Bufo; species Bufo bufo. Next base: position 13,162 of record NW_024400834.1, read on the forward strand.
TCGCATAATCATCACTGTGGTCCCATGCTCCTTGCTTGGATAAGCACTGCCCTCCCTGGCCTCCTGAGGCATTGCCCTCATCTAGCTGCTTTACAGGGTAGATTGCAGTGGTGATATGCTGCCAGTGTGTCTCTCCATGCACTGCTCTGGTCCTGGACTCTGTGCCTGCAGATGCTGTACATTCTGGAATCTGCTCCACAGTTTCCTTTCTGCCCTGGACACAGCATGCCTTCTAGCCTGTTTCCTGTAGCACCTCGGTAAGGGCCGGCGCTCATCACTTCCTGTGATGTAAGGGTTTTGCACATGTGACCTGTGCGACCAATCCCAGCCTTCTTGGACCTATTTTAGTGCTCCAACCCCTTCCCAGGTGCCTGAGCATTAAAGGTCCTTGTGTCCCTCAAAAGTTGCTGTTATCTGTGTTTGTGTTCATGTATACTTTACCCATGCTTGTGTTTCTGAATGCTGTTACTTGTTTGACTTTGCCTTTGACTCATCCTTCATTCCTGCACTGTCACTCCTAGTTATGACTTGGTCTGCTGACTACGACTGTACCTCTGGTACCTTACACTGGTACCCCCTGGTCCGCCTGGACCAGTTGCTTTGTGTGCCAATCCTCCTCAAGAGGTAGCGATTTGATGTTCCCCTTTGGAAAGTCTATCCTCACCATCAGGGGTACTGCGAATAATGAGGGGTTCGCAATGCCCTTAGAGGAGGTTGAGCACATAGGGTTCCTATACCTTAAAAGTCATAAGTTTGTTACACAGATTATTAAATGGTCCTAGCAAAATTGGAAGTGTTTTTTCCTGGAATTTAAAGACAGTGGTGCAATGAAATGTGTCTCAATTACTACAAACACCATGCACACTGGTATTGACAATTTTCTTTTGTAATATAGCAGTTTTTGCAGTAAAATGTGTTTGAACTATATAATCCAATGCAGTAATACATTCACTAACATGGGTATAAGAATGCAATGTTTGCAGTAAAATGTCTTTGAACACAAATGCAGCCAAGCTAAACTTGATGGGTAATGCATTAAGTAAAAAAAAATGGCACAAAAAGGTTAACAATTTTTTTTTATGTATTTCAATGGCTTTTGTCGAAAGATGCCATTACATTGGCTGTAGAGTTATTGGATGGGGGCCAAATGTAGAGGAAAAACTGGACGGATTAATATATCGTCCAGTTAATCATCGACAGATGGCGCCCATCCTATAGGAAGCCAAATAATTCAAAATCTGCGTTCAGACCTGATGGTTGTAATGTATTTAGTTCAAAAATTCGCTTCGTTTCTAGACGTGACATTTTCTCTACGTGGTTCCCACCCCTCCAATCCTTTTGTACTTTGTCAATTGCTGTAAACCTCAAACACGAGGGGTCTTGATTGTGTGTTGTTTTGAAATGGTATGATAGTGAGTGGTTTTCAAAACCTTTCCTTATATTGCCGACGTGTTCTGCAATGCGTTTTTTTAAAGTTCTCTTAGTTCTCCCTACATATTAGAGCTTGCATAGGCATTCGATCACGTATATCACGTCTTCTGTGCTACAGGTGAGGAATTCGCTAATTTTATGGCAATGTTTGTTTGTAGTTGATCTGACTTCTATTGTTTTTTTAGGAAACGAAGTTAGTTTACAATTATTACATCCGCCGCAGCGGAAAAAACCCTGGATACTTGCCCAAGATTGGATTGTGGGAGTACGGATTCTCTTCTTCTGAACCACTCATTATCATACCATTTCAAAACAACACACAATCAAGACCCCTCGTGTTTGAGGTTTACAGCAATTGACAAAGTACAAAAGGATTGGAGGGGTGGGAACCACGTAGAGAAAATGTCACGTCTAGAAACGAAGCAAATTTTTGAGCTAAATACATTACAACCGTCAGGTCTGAACGCAGATTTTGAATTATTTGGCTTCCTATAGGATGGGCGCCATCTGTCGATGATTAACTGGACGATATATTAATCCGTCCAGTTTTTCCTCTACATTTGGCCCCCATCCAATAACTCTACAGCCAATGTAATGCATGTGTGTTTACCCTCTTTAGACTATTGCAAGACAGTTGGGATTATGAAAATCGAATCCCTTTTGATGAATATTAAAATTTTTAGAAAAAACGCACCTAAACCGCTTTAAAACCGCATGCGATATCGGTGCGTTTTTTATACTATATAACTCTAGAGAGGATGTTGAACAACTGTATGAAAGGTTTTTGAAAATATAAAATATAAAATAAACTAAATATGCCTTTACCCCTTTTTAGATTGCTGTAAGACAGTTGGGATCACGAAAATTGTATCCCTTTTGAAAAATCTTAAGAAATATCCAATTTTTAGCAAATACGCACCTAAACCGCATCAAAACCGCATGCGATATTGCTGCGTTTTTTATACCATATAATTCCAGAGAGGATGTTGAACAACTGTATGAAAGGCCTTTTATTGAATCAATTGTTATTATTATTATGTTTTTTGATGTTTTTATCTATTTATATAATATCCCTATATCTTTAGAAGTATAAGATGACTATTGTATGTATAAGAGAGAAGAATACCATTATCAATATATGCCCTTAAAGTTAGAAATATATGTTTTTGGAATTGGAAATACATATATTTTGGATAATCCGACATTTAAAGATCCCAATCCCAAAAAGATCGTATTCCAGACCAGTTCTTTACACAATCCTCATCCACTATAAAAATAGAGCATGAGCAGGGGGATGTTAACCACTGAGGAAGGGGTCACCGTCTTAAAACCCCGAAACGCGTCTGAAATTAATCCCCCCATCTGGAGAAAGGATATTGCCAGACTGAAGAGCCCTGGACACCATTGCATGAAAAACGAATCGCCAAAGTGAGAAATTACCACTACACGAAAGATACCAAGACCACGTGTATCCAACAACTCCCTTTGGCGCCAAATTCTAATTTGAATAAGCAGCCCTTGAGACGGGAATCCCAAAGGAAAACACGCCGAGTCGAGGGCTTACAGTCTAGTAGCAAGACCTCCTGGTAAGACTGTGCATATCCCACTTTGAAACTAAGCGATCGCTCTATATATAAATACAGCGGGACGCTGCTGTGCGTATGAGCAATTGAAACATTATCTACATCAATTATTTATTTGCTACATACGCGCTGAATTTAGGCTTTTACTATACATGTGTGTTAAAGGACTGGCCATGAGCCGATTATTCTAACTATTCGGCAAAAAGCAATTATTCATAATATTTCACATAGGAAATACGCATTGAATAACTACCAGTGACTCTTATGACCATCTTCCCTCGATTATTTATCGAATATTCTAAATATTGTCTTTTATATTAATTGTATACTGGGATCCATTTCTTGTCGATTTTATCATTTTAGGTTTTAATACCTTATTGAATTTTTATCATTATATTGACCGATCATTCTCTGCCGATTTTTATACTGTTGCCGATTTTTATACTGTTGCTGATTTATTATTACTGTGATATACATTGTTAATTTTACTGTGAATTTTGTTATGTTTAATAAAGGATCCCTTTACTTATAGAGAGTGCCCCACTTCTATATTTAATTCTTACACTTATTCTTATCAGACTGGATGCTGTCTGTTAGAGGGAGCACCTCTGCTGGATCTCCACCCCATTCTAGTGCGACATTACTTTTTATTTATTTGTATGTGTCTGTAACAGGTATAACAATGCAATTTTTTTGTGGTAAGATGTCTATGAACTATGCATTTACTTACACGGGTATAGCAATGCATTGTTTGCAGTAAAATGCCTTTGAAATACACAGTTTAATGAAGTAATGTATTCATTAACACAGGTATAACAAACCAATTTTTTATGTATTTTGCCTATGTGTTCACTAGACTTTTACCTATGTGTTAACTAGTATATATACTGGTATTAAACTACCCATCTTGTAACAATATGTAATATGTTTAATAACATGGGTCTAAAAATGGCATTATTGCAGTAGTAATTTTGCTCTGACTACCCATTATCTTGCAGCGATATGCAACACATTTAATAACACGGATATAATAATGTCTATATTGCATTACAATGCTTTGCTATGACTAACCATTGTCTTGCAGTAATATGCAATGCTTTTAATAAGACAGGTATAATAATGGCATTGTTGCTCTGAAATACTTTTGTTGTAAATACCTGTTATCTTCCAGCAATATGCAATGCATTCAATCACATGGTTATGACTAGAGATGAGCTAATTTATAAAAATTTAGATTCGGCCAGTTAGCCAATTTTTTTTACAAAAATTTGATTCAATCCAAATTTATTTGTGGCAAATTGTGCTAAAAAAAAAAGCTATTTTCTGGCTGCAGAGAGCCTTTATAGTGGTGTAGAACACGGTGCCTTGCAGTTACACGCATAAGGAGTCTGCTGTGGTAGTGAAATAATACTGTGAGTCAGTATGACATGCAGATGACAGGCGTCGCTCTTAGACTCACTGCACACTTCACTTATTTTGGCAGTTACGGGGCCAAAACTGACCAAATAACTCATGTGTGAGCTCACCCTTACAGGTCAATGTTAGCATCAAGAAGAAGCGCCCTCCTTTTACACTGTCGGCAGCTGATTCCACATAGATGTCTACAGAACCTGTTCTATTAAACACTTATACAAGTAGAGCCCGCCCCCCCGACAGACTGGAGAGGGTGTCAGCAGTAAGTTTGTGTTGACATTACTGATTATTTTGCCCTTCCTCTGATCCGTCAGAACAATAACCCCCAGAAACGGATCCTGGTATGTGGAGCATCCGCCTTCACTCGGTCAGCATTTGGTCAGTAATCCATCAGTTTTGCTAATGCACAGAAAAGTGGCTCCAAAACAGATGACACGTGAATGGAATATTTGCATGACTTCTGTGTTTCGTAACCACTACTGCTTTTGGCTACCAAATCATAAGCCAATTCTGAGGCAAAATAGGGACCATGTCATGCAAGCCTTACAGCTGTTACATAGACAGGATCCATTGTGGGTCTCATTTTTCCTGCCTTCTGACAGATCAGTAGAAGGGTCAAATAAATGATGATGTCAGCCAAGCCGAAAGGTAAAATAGTGGCCCAGTCATGAAGTGGAGAAGGTGGGAACAGCATTAGAAGTCCACAGAGTGGCCCTATGACATAGTGGTGAGGTTGAAGCAGCATGAGGAGACCACAGAGTGGCCCAATGACAGAGTCTGGAGGTGTCAGCATCAGGAGGAGGCCACAGGGTGGCACAATGACAGTGTGGAGGTGTGGGCAACATAAGGAGGCCACTGACTGGCACAATGACAGTGTGCGAAGGTGGCGGCAGCAGCAGCATCATAAGTGCAAGATAATGCACCTGGGGCGTAAAAACCCAAGAGCAGAATATAAAATCAGTGATACAGTCCTAACCTCAGTATCTGAGGAAAGGAATTTAGGGGTCATTATTTCAGAAGACTTAAAAGGTAGGCAGACAATGTCATAGAGCAGCAGGAAATGCTAGCAGAATGCTTGGGTGTATAGGGAGAAACATTACCAGTAGAAAGAGGGAGGTGCTCATGCCGCTCTACAGAGCACTAGTGAGACCTCATTTGGAGTATTGTGCTCAGTACTGGAGACCATATCTCCAGAAGGATATTGATACTTTGGAGAGAGTTCAGAGAAGAGCTACTAAACTAGTACATGGATTGCAGGATAAAACTTACCAGGAAAGATTAAAGGACCTTAACATGTATAGCTTGGAAAAAAGACGAGACAGAGTGGATATGATCGAAACTTTTAAATACATAAAGGGCATCAACTAGGTAAAAGAGGAGAGAATATTTAAAAGAAGAAAAACTACTACAAGAGGACATAGTTTTAAATTAGAGGGGCAAAGGTTTAAAAGTAATATCAGGAAGTATTACTTTACTGAGAGAGTAGTGGATGCAAGGAATAGCCTTCCTGCAGAAGTGGTAGCTGCAAATAAAGTGAAGGAGTTTAAGCCTGCATGGGATAGGCATAAGGCCATCTTTCATATAAGATAGGACCAAGGACTGTTCATATTATTCAGTATATTGGGCAGACTAGATGGGCCAAATGGTTCTTATCTGCCGACACATTCTATGTTTCTATCATGAGGCCACAGAGTGGCAAGGTGACATAGTGTTAAGGTAGCAGCAGCAGCATCAGGAAACCACAGAGTGGCAAAGTGACATAGTGTGTAGGTGGCAGCAGTATCAGAAGGCCACAGAGTGACCCGGTGGCAGAGTGGGGAGGTGGGTGGCAAGACCAGTACCAGCTGAACATGGTGGGTGAAAGAAGGAGCACTTGGCATCAGATGTGTGGCATCAGGCGGGTGGGAGCATCAGAATAGTAGCTGAGGCAGGTAGCCAGAAGAAACCAGTCTCTTTTGTCAAAGTGTTGTTGTGGCACCATTGATGTTCTAGTCTGATGCATCAGGCATTTGTGGGTGGAAATTTTGGCTGATCCACACCTGATTCATCTTGACAAAGGTCAGTCTCTCCACATTTTGGGTGGACAGGCGAGTTCTTCTTGGG
>NW_024400835.1:0-19679 GCF_905171765.1 Bufo bufo
TTGAAGTCTCGGAATTCTTCCATTGTTGGTCTGAAGGTCATAATTTTGCATGAAGGGTTCTGGTCATCAGAGTCTTTTGCATTCATTTTTAACAATATTGGCAATACTGAAAAACAAATTTATAGTTTGAATTACATAGATCTAATATATTTTCACCAAACTGGAGAATCTGTTTACATAGCAAGCTTATGTTACGTGCATGGGCATTACTACCGCCATAGCAATCGCCATGGGGCCAGAGGGACCCCACCTTTTTGTGCGGATAACAATATGGTGGCTTTTTGCTATAATGTGGGTTCTTTGAAATATGGTGCTATTATACATTCCTCTAATTATTTCAAGTACCGTATGTTGCAGTTTTAATGGGGCCCCATGTTATTTTGCTATGTACCCTATGAATCATAGTGACGCCTCTGGTTACATGTGCTGCACATATGCAGGAATAAGGCCCTTTTAAAAGCATTGATGATCAGTATAAGGGCTCAGGCACACAAATGCATTTTCTTTCCATGTCTGTTCCGTTTTTTTTTTTACGGACCGTATGCAGAACCATTCATTTCAATGGGCCCCGCCCCCCCAAAAAAAAAAATGGGAGTTACTCTGTGTGCATTCCGTTTCTGTGTGTCCATTCCGCAAAAAAAAAAAAAAAAGAACATGTCATATTCTTGTTCGCATTACGGACATGGATAGGACTGTTCTATTAGGGGCGAACCGCTTTGTTTCACAAAATACGGAATGCACACAGATGTCATCCGTATTTTTTTGCAGACCGCAAAATACATATACGGTTGTGTGCATGAGCCCTAATTATCAGGAGGTAATACTCATTTGTCAGGTGATCGCATCTGTCGTGGACAAAAAAGAATAAATTAAAAATCATTGTCAGCAGCATACCGCCTTGTATAAATGGATCTGTATGGGGACGAATGATCGTACTGACAACCTTTCCTCCCCATATGGTAACGATAATTGCCACATGTTAACACAGTAAACAAGTGGGCATAGATCGGAACATAACTTCCCCAGTGCCCGCTCTGCTGGCCTGTGTAAAAGGGCCCTTGAGGGACAAGACGGATTGTCACCTCATTAAGGGTAGGGTTACATACTGCTCATAGAGGGGAGGAGTAAGGAGAAGTGAGCTGCTAGATGGAGAAAAAGGCATCCCTGTTGAGACATATTACAAAGTCACCTAGACTACAGATTTATGTAAAGTTTGCTGAAAGGCAATGTCACCGCCATTCAACTGCTATCACAGTTCCATAGTAGCACCCTTCTCCATGATGCAAATTCTGCTGCATACCATATGCAATCTTTATGAAGACTTCTCCTACTCTGTATGCTAATTAGAAGCAATAGGTCACAAGGACTACTCTCTAAGTCTGGAACTTAGGGCTCATGCACACAACCGTTGCCCATTTTGAGGTCCGCAAAACTCGGATACTGGCTGTGTGCATTCTGCGGAATGGAACGTCAGGCCCATAATGCAGACAAGAATAGGACATGTTGTTTTTTTGCAGATGCCAATGAAGCGAATGGGTCCGCATCACACACAAAAAATGCAGATTGGATGCAGACAAAAAATACATTTGTGTGCATGAGCCCTAACACTGTGAATGAAGAAGGAAGCAGAGCTCCATTTAAGTGCAGCAGCTCAGCTCCTGTTCACTTCAAAAGGTAGTTGAACTGCAATAACCCTGCACGGCCAATACACTTTGAGCTGTGTTTCCTTTTCCATTTACTGTTCTAGTTCCAGTGATCTTTAATTATATGCAAATTAGCCTCTAGGAGCAACGGGGGTGTTGCCATTACACCTAGAGGCTCTGTTCTCTCTGCAACTTCTACGGCCTCTGCACTTTGACAGGGCCAGGCAGTGAAATCATCATCATGCCTGGTCCTGCCAAAGTGCAGAAGGCGCGGCAGTTGCAGAGAGAGCAGAGCCTCTAGGTGTAATGGCAACGCCCCTGCTGCTCCTAGAGGCTCATTTACATATATTAAAACTTCATTTTTCAGCAATAAGGACACATATGAACATGGGACCAACACAGATGCCTTCAGCTGCCAAGCGCACATGTAACAGGTCAGCCAGTGTCATAGGCACAAAACTGCTGACAGATGCCCTTTAAACACACCGATATCAATCAGTAAAGACTCCTTGTTACACTATTGTGTAAACTATGTAAAACCTGTGGAACACTTCTCTGGACATCACATTTTTGTCCCACGTTTAACCTTCAAATGAAAATCTGTCTGGCTATTGCACGATTTGTGAGGATCTACTTATGCCTTAGGCTACATGCACACGACCATGCCATGTTTTGCGGTCCACAAAAGATGGATGCTGCCTGTGTGCCTTCCGCAACGGGCGTCCCATTATAGAAATGCCTATTCTCCACAAAACGAACAAGAATGGGACATGTTCTATTTATTTTGCAGGGCCACGGAACGGAGCAGCAGATGCGGACAGCACACGGAGTGCTGTCCGCATGATTTGCGGCCCCACTGAAGTGAATGGGTGCACAGCTGAGCCGCCAAAAATGCGTGTTCACACAGTCAGTGTCCGGTCAGTGATTTTGAGCCAAAAGCAGGTGCGGCTCTAAACACAGAACAGGTGCAGATCTTTCGCTCATACATTATGTCTGTGTAACTCCACTCCTAGTTTTGGCTCACAATCACTGATGGAAATCACTGGCCAAGACACTGACATTTGAATGAGGCTTTAGATAGTCTTAGGCTACTTTCACACTAGCGTTCGGGGCTCCGCTTGTGAGCTCCATTTGAAGGGGCTCACAAGCGGCCCCGAACGCATTCGTACTGCCCTAATGCATTCTGAGTGGACGCGGATCCGCTGAGAATGCATCAGTCTGCCAGCGTTCAGCCTCCGCTCCGCTCAGCAGGCGGACACCTGAACGCTGCTTGCAGCGTTCGGGTGTCCGCCTGGCCGTGCGGAGGCGAGCGGATGGGTCCAGACTTACAATGTAAGTCAATGGGGACGGATCCGTTTGAAGATGACACTATATGGCTCAATCTTCAAACGGATCCGCCCCCATTGACTTTCAATGTAAAAAGTCTGGACGGATCCGTTCAGACTACTTTCACACTTAGAAATTTTTTTAAGTTATAATGCAGACGGATCCGTTCTGAACGGATGCGAACGTCTGCATTATCGGAGCGGATCCGTCTGATGAAACATCAGACGGACCCGCTCCGAACCCTAGTGTGAAAGTAGCCTTAGTATTAAGGCTAGTTTCACACTGGCATTTGGCATCTTCAGCAGGCTGTTCTGGGAAGGAGCAGCCTGGTGGAGATGTATGCCCGACGCTACCGGACATCCGCCAGCCCCATTCAGTATAATGGGGAACGCCGGAGATCTGGCCGCAACCTGGCAAACATGCCAAGGTGGCGGGATGAAAACCAATGCATGCAACCGATTTTTGTCATATCTGCTGGGTTGCAGCCGGATGGAGCCTGCATAGAGATATACGTCACAATGGAAAGATTTGCACCTTTGTTTTTAACCCCGAACCTGGTTTTGGCTCATAATCCCTAATCAAACACTGACTGTGTGAAAGCAGCCTAAGGCCTCATGCACACGACTGTTGTGTGCATCCGTGTCCGTTGTTCCGTTTTCCGTGATTTTCTCCGGACCCATTGACTTTCAATAGGTCTGTGGAAAACTCGGAAAATGCACCGTTTGTAATCAGCGTCCGTGATCCGTGTTTCCAGTCCGTCCAAAAAATATGACCTGTCCTATTTTTTGGACGGACAACGGTTCGCGGACCCATTCAAGTCAACGGGTCTGTGAAAAACACGGAGGCACACAAGATTGTCATCCGCGTCCATGATCCGTGTCCGTTTTTTTCCTATAATTTTCAAGGCAAACTTGACTTCGATTTTTTTTTCACTTTTCTTATCCGCTGATCCTCCAAAAATCAAGGAAGACACATGGGAAAAAAAAAACGGACACAGATCACGGAACAACGGAACCCCGTTTTGTGGACTGTGAAAAAATACTGTCGTGTGCATGAGGCCTTACATTGTGCTGTAGTATTTTCATTACCACACACAGATCATTGTGGATTCGGGAATTGTCCTATTTACAACAGATAGGAAGACATTAATGGCACATTCTAAAAAGAGAATACAGCCGTTCTAGTCAGGACTGGCAGTCGTAGCACAGATTACAGGGCAGGAATACCCAGGAGGCTGGTTAGACCTAAAGTCTGCGGTTTAAAAATAAACGTGGCATCGTATTTTGTAACTTGATGCTAAATGTATTCCCCAATTCATCCCCCACAAGGGAGAGAGACAATGGCTGTTTGTGAAGACCAGAGTCGAGGTAAGGACACATTACCATTTACACTGCGAGCACCTCATGATAACCACTTACACTTTGTGAGCAAAGAAACTGACAAACACTATAGAAAAAGATGTTAACCCCTTCCTGACAGCAATTTTTTCTTTTTTACTTCCTGCCTTCCAGGAATCATATGGGCCAGATTTATCATTACACTTCCATCTTACTCCACTTTTACATATGTCCAATGTCAGATTATTAATGGTCCTTTAATACTGGTGATAAATGTGGTTTGACAGGTAGCGATGTATCTAAAGTAAGCGGCTTTATCAAAAGGTCGCACGTCTTTACGAAAAAGTCGCATGTTCTATTAAAAAGTTGCATATGATAAGCGTTGGTCCTCACTGGAGGTGAAATTTGCGAAATTTATATTGTCGCAATAGTAAATTCTATCTAAAGAATTCTTTTACACAAGAACACCCCCACTTTCAAGAAAACTGGCGCGCATAGCTACAGTGCCAATAAAAGTCACAAATTTTGCACAGTTTTTAGCGTTTGCGCAAAATTTTTTCGACTTTTCACTCCATTAGTTTGGATTTGAGCTAATGATAAATCTGGCCCTATTTTTTATTTTTCGTTCACACAGCCATATGTGGGCAAATTGTGCTTTCTGATGCTCTATTTAATGTAGCATACCATGTAGTGGAAAGCTGGGGCAAAAAATGTAAATGGCATAGAATTGGAAGCAGCAATTCTGACATGGCTTTTTTGTTTTTACGGTGTTCCCTATGCAGTAAAAATGACGTGTTAAGAATATGGACACCTTTGGGGGCAATTTTGTTATATCACCCCAGCTTTCCCCAAAATGAAACTAAAAATAAATAAATTAAATAACATACATAAAAAAAAAATTAACAGGGGCATCGTCGCATGCGAAAATGCCCGTACTATTAAAATAAAAAATATTTATCCATAAGGCAAATGGCGAAATGGAAAAAAAAACTCATAATGGTCAATTCAACATTTTTTTTAGTCGCTTTGCCTCCCACAAATTTTTTTATAAATAGTGATCAACAAGTCATACACACCCCAGAATGGTATCAATGAATATGAGCCCTCACACAGCTCCATACACATATAATAAAAACGTGAACAGATTTTAAATCAATGGGTACGTGTGCTGTCCGCAGAAAATGCAGACAGCACACGTCAGTGAAAAACGGAAATGTGAACGAGGCCTGACTGTGTGAAAAAAGTCATTTTTTTGTTTCCCCCTAGGGGATTTGAACATGGAATCATCGAATTGCTTATCACAAAGACTGCAATGATTTTACGGCACAGTGAACGCCATAAAACGAAATCCATAAAACAATGGCGCAACTGCATTTCTTCCCATAAGAGCTCATGTGCATGACCGGATGTATTTTGCGGTCCGCAAAAAAACAGATCTGCAAAAAATACGGATGACATCTGTGTGCATGCTGTATTTTGCGGAACGGAACAGCTGGCCCCTAATAGAACAGTATTATTCTTGTCGGTAATGCAGACAAGAATAGGACATGTTCTATTTATTTGCGGATCGGAAATACGGACATACGGAAACGAAATGCACACAGAGTAACTTCAGTTTTTTTTTTTGCGGACCCATTGAAGTGAATGGTTCCACATACGGTGCTCAAAAAAAACGGAACGGACAGAAAATACTTTTGTGTGCATGAGCCCTAACATGAATATTAAATAATACATTATAAAGTACAGCCTGCCTCTCATACTGCTATGCCAAAAAAAATAAAAATGTAAAAGCTATGGCTCTCAAAGAAAATAAAAAAACACATTCACAGAACTGCATGTTTTATTAACCTTTTTTAACCTCTTAGTAACCAGCCTGTCTGGGTCTTACCCCTTTCATGACCGGGCCTAAAAAAGGCTTGAAAGTCCAGGCAATTTTTCGTGATTTTGTGCACGTCGTGGCTTAGTGACCCTAACTTTTTTATTTGTTTGCCTACCAAATTAATTTTTGCGATGTTGTTTACTTGACACTTAGGACTTTTTGTTAGCATGTTTTTTTTTGAATTTTTTTTTTCCTTTTTTTAAAGTTTAATTTAGGGAAAAACCTCTAATTCTTATTAAAAAGTCATTTAAAAAAAATGAATACCGTATTTTCTGACGTATAAGACGACTGGGCGTATAAGACGACCCCCAACTTTTCCAGTTAAAATATAGGGTTTGGGCTATACTCACCGTATAACACTATCCAACCAGGGGGTGGCTAGGCAGCCGTTTAAGATGGCTGCATGAACGCATAGCTCCCGGCACAATCTGACCTTCAAGAAAGCCAGTTCCCCTCTCCCAATCCATAAAATCCCTGCCAATTGTGCCCGGCTCCCTAGTAAACATACCCACCATGCCACGGGGGAAGAAGACCCAAAGTCAAGCAGGGCATGCTAACTTTTACTTTAATAATGGCACGGACGCAGTGCCACCTGCCTCAGCCACCCGAGAACCCATCCTCTCCGCTCACTGTAGCATCCCCCGTCACCCTCCACTCCAGGGCAGCGTGAACACCGCATGCCACTCACTACCGCTTGCCCAGCTCATGCTTCAGGAAGTTCGGTCAGAGCGGGTCTGGCCTGAGTCTCTTCACAGCAAAGACACATGGAAGCACAGAATGGAGAATTCGCTGTTTCCCACAATCAGCTAATAGATAATCAAGACTATGCAACCAATAGAGGGCGCTGTTTATAACTCATGAACAGTGCCCTCTATTGATTGCATAGTCTTATGACAAGACTACTCGCTGTTGTGAGATCGTGAAAACTCAGATCTGATGGTATTTTCTTACCCTACGGCATTCCTATGGTGATGGGGACGCCTCAGGGTTAGAATATACCATCGGATCTGAGTTTTCACGATCTCACAACAGTGAATATTGTAGTCATAATCTCTAGTCCGGCTCGGAAATAAGTACCGTAAGTTTCAGCACGCCGTATACCGGCTTTTAAGACGACACCGCGGCGTATAAGACGACCCCCGACTTTTGAGAAGATTTTTTATGTGTTAAAAAGTAGTCTTATACGCCGGAAAATAAAGTAATTGCAATGGGTTCGCTATTTTGTGACAATCCTTTGATATACGACATGTATAGGTTTGAGTGACTATGGTGACTCTTTCTGTTAGCAACGCCATTTTTAATTTTATTTGTATATATTTTTTTTCACTTCTATTTTAATTTATTTTTGGCACATATGTCCCCATGGGGTCATTAAAGACCTCTGAGGACACTGACTTTTTTTTTACTTACTGTATTTTCCTGCGTATAATACTTTTTAACACATGGAAATCTTCTCAAAAGTCGGGGGTAGTCTTATATGCCGGTACACGGCGTGCTGAAACTTACTTCCTAGTTGGACTGGAGGCTAGCTGAGCCACCGTGTGCTGCATCCCGGCCAGCCGCTCCTAAAGCAGCCCCCTCTCCCTGCTCTCAGTGGTTTTCTCGATGCCGGCAGTATCACATTGCGTACTACCGCTCAGATCGTCTTGAAGACAGGGAGGGCTGGGCAGGCAGGGAGAGATGACCCACCCAATCCAAGCAGGCTTTGTATGCAGTGTGCACAGAAAATACCGGTACATCGCTTGCCGTGATTGGCTGGTTGTTTGTATACAGGGTTGGATTGGCGATTCTGAAGGAAGGCAGGGGGAAGCAGGAGCATCTGCACTGCAGCCAATTCTAATGTTGGAATGATGGATCTCTAATGAAGTTTGGTGTGCATCTTATCTGTGGTGAAAAAACAGAGTCTATCTGTGGAGCAGATACATGTGGTGGTGAATACAGTACAGCACCAGTATCTATGCATATAGTACAGCACCAGTAGCTGTACCGGTTCATACAGTACCAGTACATACAGTACAGTATACAAATGGCTAACAGTCAAGACCCCAATCGTGGCTCTACCAGCAAGAAGAAAGAAATATGAAGCAAGTTTCAAACATAAAGTTGTAAGCTTTTGCCATGGAACATAATAACTGCGCTGCTGCAAGACAATATGGAGTAACAGAAAAGATGGTTCGGGACTGGAAAGCAAATGAAAAAGCATTAAAGATTATGCCAAGGGGTAAGTGTGCATTAAGAAGAACTCGAAAAACATGTAGCAGACATGGTGAATGAGCAGCGCCAAAACGGTTATGTAGTGACCCGAAATAAAAATACGTTTGTTTGCACTTCAGTGGGCCAAATCTAACCCAGATCACAGCAACAATTTTGTGGTGTACTAGATTCTTGGAAAGGCATAATATGGTACTGAGGCAAAAGACGAAAATTGCACAATTACCTGCAGATCTTGATGCCAAAGTAAATAGCGTTGGAGGGGTAGTCTTATATGGAGAGTATAGCCCAAACCCCATATTTTAACTGGAAAAGTTGGGGGGGTCGTCTTATACGCCGGAAAATACGTTTTTTTTTGTTTTGTTTTTACTGTTTCCACTGTAATTGGGGCATCCACAGGAGCCCCAGATATAGGGGAAAATAGCCCCCTGTGGGGGCATTAAACACAGGCAGTCTGATCAGGGTCTCCTTAGACCCTGTAGCACTGCTCCTGCCCCGAGACACAGCCGGGACTTAGGCCTCTTGCACACGAGCGTATTTTGATTCCGTGTGCGTTCTGTTTTTTTGCGGACCGTATACCGAACCATTGATTTCAATGGGTCCGCAAAAAAACAGAAGGTACTCAGTGTGCATTCGTTTCCGTATTTTCGTTCCGCAAAAAAAAAATAAAAAAATAGAGCATGTCCAATATTGTCCGCATTATGGACAAATATAGTACTGTTTCATGAAGGGCCAGCTGTTCCGTTCCGCAAAATACGGAATGCACACGGATGTCATCCGTATTTTTTGCGGATATGGTCATGTGCAAGAGGCCTAACAGAGGAAGCGTCTCATACTTGCGCTCATGCAGTGCTCTCCTCCCGGCACAGCCAGGACCAGACCTGCTCCTGTTAGATTGCAGAAGCTATAATCCCAGCGCTGATCAGGTATGTGCAGATAGGACGTATATAGCCAGTGGGCACTCGGGAAGGCGTTAATTGCTAACCTAGCAATATTTTTCATTTTGGCATTCCAAGAACTGTAACTTTATTTTAACCCCTTAAGTATCGGGCCCATTTTTTTGTTTTGCATTTTCATTTTTTCCTCCCCACATTCCAATAGCCATAACTTTAATTTTCTGTTCACATTGACATATGAGAGCTTATTTTTTTTTTTGTGAAATAAGTTGTATTTTTTATGGCACCATTTAATTTACCACGTCCGTTATTGGAAAATGGGGAAAAAATATTATTTGTGAAAATAAATGAATGAAATAAAATAAAAAACACAATTCCGCCAAGGTTTTGGGAATTTTGAGATCACGGCTTTCACTATGTGCAAAAAAAAAATGACATGATGTCCTTAGGCTACTTTCACACAAGCGGCAGGACGGATCCGACAGGCTGTTCACCCTGTCAGATACGTCCTGCCGCTATTTCGCCATGCCACCGGACTGCCACTCCGTCCCCATTGACTAGAATGGGGACGGGGGCGGAGCTCCGGCGCAGCATGGCAGTGCACGGCGAGAGCCGCCGGACTACAAAGTCGACATGCAGTACATTTAGTCTGGCGGCCTCTCGCCGTGCACCGGAGCTCCGCCCCCGTCCGCTCCGCAATTGCGGACAAGAATAGGACAAGTTCAATTTTTTTTCGGAGCTGCAGATCGGAAGAACGGGGGCCACTCTCCGGAAAATGCGGGTGTGGGAGAGCACATAGTGTGCTCTCCGCATCCATTTCTGCCCCATTGAGAATGAATGGGTCCGCACCCGTTCCGGATATTGCGGAACGGATGCTGACCCATTCACGGAGGTGTGAATGGACCGTAAGGCTACTTTCACACTAGTGTTTTGGCTTTCCGTTTGTGAGATCCGTCATGGGCTCTCGCAAGCTGTCCCAAAACGGATCAGTTTTGCCCTGATGCATTCTGAATGGAAAAAGATCCGCTCAGAATTCATCAGTTTGCCTCCGATCAGTCTCCATTCCGCTCTGGAGGCTTGACGAAAATAAGCCAAACGGATCCGTCCTGACACACAGATGTAAGTCAATGGGGACGGATCTGTTTTCTCTGACACAACAGAAAACGGATCCGTCTCCCATTGACTTTCAATGGAGTTTATAACGGATCCGTCTTGGCTATGTTACAGATAATACAAACAGATCCGTTCATGACGGATGCATGCGGTTGTATTATTGTAACAGATCTGTTTTTGCAGATTCATGACGGATCCGCCAAAACGCGAGTGTGAAAGTAGCCTAAGGTGATAGTTTTATTGATACTATTTTGGGGCACATATGATTTTTGATAGCTTTAGATTACACTTTTTGTGAGGCAAGGTAACCGAAAAATGGTTGTCCTGGCACAACTTTTAGTTTTTTACAATGTTTATCTGACAGGTCAGATCATGCACAATTTTTATAGACCAGGTTGTTACGAACATGTTTTTGTGTCTCCATTTTCTGACAGCCACATGTATTTTTTTATTTTATTGCCGATCGCCTCGTGTAGCAGCTCATTTTTTGCGGGAAGAGTTGATGTTTCTATTAATACAATTTTTGGTACATATGATTTTTTTTTTGATCATTCAATATTACACTTTATTGGGCAAAGTGACTAAAAAAATTGGTTGTTTTGGCACAGGTTTTTTTTTTATGGCATTCATCTTAGAGAGTAGATCACGTAATATTTTTGTAGGCCATTACGGACACGATGATACCTAATATGTCACTTTTTTTTTATTCATTTCAGTTTTACACATTAAAAGCATTTATGAAACAATAGAACATGTTCCATTTTTTGCGGTGCGGAGGCACAGAGAGAAAGCCCACGGAAACACTCCATAATGCATGTAGTGAAAATGTCACTGGCCCTAGGAGGAGGCAAAGGCTGATCAGCAGGGGTGCCAAGAGTCGAAAACCCCTTGATCTGATATTGATGACCCATCTTGAGGATAGGCCATTAATATCAAGATCTCGGACAAGTCTTTTAAGGGTGCTTCCCCATGTAGGTTTTCAGAGCTTTGCACCAGTATTTTTTGCCACAAAACTCTGAAGTTCCAGATGCTGAAGGTCTATGTAAAATATAAAGAATGAAGAAAACACTAGTGTAAAAACAACACTATGTGCAAAAAAGTCAGAAAAACTGCAGCAAAAAACTCACTTGTGCTTATTTTGCTTTATGCATTTTTTTTTTACCGTTAAAAAAATTCCCTCAGAGCCAAATCTTGACCAAAGGATAGTTTTACACACAGCTTTCTGTGACAGTTTTTGATGCCGTTCTTTGAGCCAAAGCTAGAAGTGGGTTGCAAGGGAATGAAAAATATAAAGGAAGGACTTCTACTATGGCCTCATGCACACAACAGGGTTTTTTTGCGGTCCGCAAATTGGGGATCAGTTGTTCCATTGCCGTTTTGGTTTCCGTTGTATTTTCTTGTGTCTTACGACCGTCAAAAAAGAAGGAAGGTAAAAAAAAAGTAATTTTAATATCCCCACACAGGATACTAGAATATATGCTAGTCACCAGGCAACTGATTCTACAAAAACGGACGCGGATGACAGTCGGTTGTGCATCCGCATTTTTGGCAGTCCCATTGACTTGAAAGGGTCCGCTTACCGTTTTTCGGACAAGAATAGGACAGGTTATATTTTTTTGACGGACTAGAATCACGGAAGCGAATAACAAACGGTGGACTATCCGCATTTTCAGCGGCTCTATAGAAATGAATGGGTCCGCATCAGATACGCTAAAATCGGCGGAACGGACGCGGAAACAAACAACGGTCGTGTGCATGAGGCCTATGCTTTCCTGATGGATCCACTTCTGGCTTTGAGTCAAAAACAACCACCACAAGAAACTGAGTGACACCATCATAAGGCCTCATGCACACGGCCGTGGCCGTATTGTGGCCCGCAATATGCGGACACCGGCCGTGTGCTCCCCACATCACGGATGCGGACCCATTCACTTGAATGGGTCCGCAATCCGGAGCTGCGGTGCGGAACAGAACAGAGGCACGGAACCACACTGAAACACTACGGAGTGCTTCCGTGGCGTTTCTGTCTGTGCCTCCGCACCAAAAAAAAATAATAGAACATGATCTATTTTTTTGCGGTGCAGATGGATCACAGACCCATTCAAGTTGTATGGGTCTCGATCAGTCCCGGCCACCGCACGGCAAATTGTGGTCTCCAATGCACGGAACAGCGTGAGCATGAGGCCTTATACTCTGAAAACTGAAACGACATTAGCAGCCATATATTCGCACCACTGATTTGTGCCTTTTAAACTTTGTTTATGAGAAATTACTCTAAATGCATGTTTAGAGCTTGACAAGAACTACTTTTCTCATCCATTTTTGTTTTTTGGGGGTAGAAAGATTTTTATTGTAATGCACCAAACCTGCCGGTCCCATTAACTATAATGGAGACCAGTAGAGATCCGGCCGCAACACAGATCCTGCCAGACAGCATTCTGGCAGGATCCGGTAGACTGTTCCCGGCTGGAACGACCTGCCAGATCTGTCAAACTCGAATGTGAAACAAGCAGTCTTCTGATCTGCCAGAAGAAAAGAAAAACGAAAAAAAAATAAAATAAAAAAAAAACTGTGATCTGCGCATCAGTTGTGTTCTGTTCACACTAAAATATAACTAATGCTTTCTTTTTAGGCTACTTTCACACTTGCGTTCGGGGTTCTGCTTGTGAGTTCCGTTTGAAGGGGCTCACAAGCGGCCCCCGAACGCATCCGTCCGGGCCCTAATGCATTCTCACTGGAGGCGGATCCGCTCAGAATGCATCAGTCTGCCAGCGTTCAGCCTCCGCTCAGCAATCGGACACCTGAACGCTGCTCGCAGCGTTCGGGTCTCCGCCTGGCCGTGCGGAGGCAAACGGATCCGTCCAGACTTACAATGGAAGTCAATGGGGACGGATCCGTTTGAAGTTGACACAATATGGCTCAATTTTCAAACGGATCCGTCCCCCATTGACTTTCAATGTAAAGTCTGGACGGATCCGTCTGAAGCTACTTTCACACTTAGAATTTTTTCTACAATATAATGCAGACGGATCTGTTCTGAACGGATTCGTCTGCATTATAGGAGCGGATCCGTCTGGGCAGACCCCAGACGGATCCGCTCTGAACGGTAGTGTGAAAGTAGCCTTAGGCATCAATTATGATCAGTTTGCATCACTTCTGTCAGAAATGAGATTTTTTGATAGAAGAGAAAGTCTTGAATGCAGGACATTTCCACGGTCACCACAGCATTGTGCACTTGGGTTAGTTTCACACTATTGTTCCTCAGAACCAGCAAGGAAAAGCTTGCCCGATCTCCCTCTAGATCCAGCATTGACGGAAGCTACATGGATGCTGTCTGGCCCCGTTAACTATATTTGGGGATCGGTGGAGATCCAGCCGCAACCTGGCCGGACAAATATCGCTGCGCAATGACCTGAAACACTTCCAGACTATGTAAGGGCTATTTGACCAAGAAGGAAAGAGATGGACTGTTGTGTCAGATGACATGGCCTCCAGTTACCTAACCTTAACCCAACTGAGATGGTTTGGGATGAGTTGGACTGCAGAGTAAGGCAGCCACAGCGGATCGCGGACCCATTCACTTTAATGGGTCCGCGATCCGGCCATTGCGCAAAAAGATAGAACATGTCCTATCTGTTTGCGGAACGGAAGTACAGGAAGAAACCCCACGGAAGTACTCCGTAGTGCTCCCGTAGGGTTCCGTTCCGTGCTTCCGTCCCGCATCTCCGGATTTGCGGACCCATTGATGTGAATGGGTCCCCATCCGTGATGCGGAATGCCCACGGAACGGCACCTGTGTATTGCGGATCCGCAAATGCGGTCCACAATACGGCCACGGAGCGCACACATTCGTGTGCATGAGGCCTAAGAGAAACACAGCCAACAAGTGCCTAGCACCTCTGGGAACTCCTTCAAGTCTACTGGAAAACCATTCCAGAGGACTACCGCATGAAGTCGAGAGAATGCCAAGAGTGTGCAAAGATGTCATCACAAAAAAAGCCACTTTGAAGAACATCAAATATAAAACACATTGTTGTTTGCTTAACACTTTTCTATTTATTACTTAATTCCATATATGTTCCTTTACCGTCGCAACCTTAAGCCACCAGACGGCGAAATATAGCTCTGCCTCCTACTGAAAACAATGAGGCAGACACCACCAGTGGCACAGTGTTTGTGCCATACGCCGGCCGTAATAAAAAAAAAATTTTAAATAAAAATCAACACCGCCCACGTCATCTGCTGCCATAGCCACCAGCCAAGACTATACATATTATACATCAAAACACCGAAAACAAAAAGAAACCCATTAAAATACTTTCATTTAATATAAAGTTTCTGATTTATAAAAAAAACTAAAAACTTCCGTACACATTTTGTACACATTAATTCAAACATTATCAAATAGATATTTAAAAAACGCATGTCAAAAAATACTAAGCTAGCCCAAGAACATACATTTAGGACTCTTACAGAGAACCCATCACCTCTCCTGACATGTCTGTTTTAGAAGGGTTATCCCACGATTATTGTAAAACATGAAAATCAGACATCATATAGTACACGACAACCTCTTTCTAACAAAGCTAGAACCAGCCCTGTACCTCACATGGATCCAGAGATCTCCACATTCATTGCTCCAAATCCTCTGCTGGATTTATTTCAAGCTGGCAGCTCAAGGGGCGTGTCTCAGCTCCCCCTATCACAGCTCAAGGGGCATGTCTTTTCTGCTGCAGCACAAGGGGCGTGTCTCAGCTCTCCCTATCACAGCTCAGGAGGGCGTGTCTTCTGCTGCAGTACAAGGGGAGTGTCTCTGCTCTCCCTATCACAGCTCAGGGGGTGTGTCTCAGCTCTCCCTATCACAGCTCAGGAGGCAGTTGAAGGATGAAACTGAGCATGTGCGGCCTTCTCAGGTCAAAGAAATAAGTAAAAAAAACTGCAGGTGGCGCTATACAGATACATTTTATTGAATAACTCAGTGGCTGTGCTAAATTTTTAATTACATACAATTACAAAAGTATTCAGATCCAAGTGCTGGTTTGAAAAGTGTAGAATATTTTTTGTTGGACATCCCCTTTAATAGGTTCACGCATTCCCAATGTACTAACAATTCTAGAACATCTATTCTTATGTCTCTATGTTGTGCCATTCCTTTATTATTTCTACTAGAAGTTATGAATGAATTGTTAGCAGTCTGCAGTAAGGGTACAGAGGGGAGGTAACCAGTTGGGGGGGGGGGGGGTACCTGCACAGACTCACTGTATCCAATCAGTGCTGCCATTGTCAGACTGTGCAGTACACCCCCCCCCCCCCCCCTCGCCCCAACTGGTTACGTCCCCTTTGTACCCTTACTGCAGACTGCTAGAAATTCATTCATAACTTCTAGTAGAAACAATAAAGGAATGGCACAGCATAGAGCCGTAAGAATAGATGCTCCAGAGCTGTTATTACATGGGGAATGCAGGAAGCTAACTGTAATGTCAGGAGCGGTGACAGGTCCTCTTTAAACACATCACGTGCAACAAATTGAAACAATGTGTGAGATCACTGAAGACCAAAACATTCTGCCCATTAAGGGGTTAACATTTAAAAGGACAAGGGGGATGGTAATGCCCATATATTTCTAGGGGGAGTAATAGAGGAAAAACAAGCACAGGTTGTAATAAAAGCTGCTTCTCTCATGAGGAACACAAGAAGACACATGAGAAGGGGTGATCGCTGCCATAGGCTTCTAGTAAAGAGCCCTTCCCCAGAGGGCTGGATGGGTCCAGCATGGGAAGCGTGACGTGCTGTTTACATACACAGCTGCTGGAGCGGACGGCTCAGCGCTGGACCCTCAGGAGAAGGGGGGACCCCTCACATGCCGGGCAGCAGACCCTTATCACCACACCGATGGAAAGTAACAACACAGTCTGATTCCAGTTCATTAAAGGGGCTCTCCATGATTGGGCTGGAGATGGGGCTCCACACTTTTACCGGCTTATCCTCCACTGTCCCTCCCCAGCAGCAATGCTCTTTCTCAACATACTTGCCGTGCCGATTCGCTCTTTACTCGCCGATTCCGACAGCGGTCACGTGACCTGCCCTTTCCCGGAAGCCGTTTTCGTAGTGACGTCACGACTTGTCCTCCCATCGTGCATTTCGCCGTATTGCAGTTGATACTAGTCGTGACGTCAGCCCCCATGTAGTCAATGAAGGGCGGGCCGGAGTGCTGCAGTTACAAGGCATGCGCGGCTCGAGCGCTACCGTGCATGCGCCGTACTAGAGCAACCCTGTGGTACAGCAGATTCGTCGCCCAATCAGCTGCCAGTGCTCTATGTTCGGCACTTTCATCATATTCACTGTCCAATTACAGCACAGTGAGTAACAATTAGTACTACAAGCAGTGCTGTCCCACTACATATAAAATATTAAAAGGTATGTCCTATACTCGTATTTTTCCCATTTTTAATCTACATAGTTGTGTGTGTATGTATGTGTATATATATATATATATATATATATATATATATACACAATGTATATAGTATATATACACTATATATACAAAATATATAAATATATATATATATATATACACACACTATATATACGCACAATATATACGCACAATATATAAATATACAATATATATACACACACTATATATATACAAAATATATAATTATACAATATATATACACACTATATATATATACAAAATATATAAATATACAATATATATACACACACTATATATATACAATATATATATATATTTATATTATATATACTATAAATAAATATATACATATATATCAATTTATATATCTATATATATACTTAATGAATCAGAAAATGGCAGCACAATAATAAAAAATTGCAAAAAAAAGAGGTGCAAGCCCATAGGTCTGACAATGGCCCATAAGGCAGCACACTCACATGGAAAAACTGAAGTGTTTATTCACCCATGCTGGAAGCGCGACGTTTCGGCTATATACTGGAGCCTTTCTCATGCAACAACCGGTAGTGGATACAACATATTTATACAAAAAGTGCAAGTGCATCAGATTAGCAATTAATAATCATACAAAAAATAACACGACAAAGTGCATATATAGGGCCCTGTTTTAATATGGACGGCCTGTGCATTATATGACATGTGCGCATGACTAAAATGGGCATTACTCGTCATTACGTCCCTGTGGCCATTGCGTTCTTTGCTCTTCCTGGATGTCAATCAACATGCGCAGTACCTCTAGTGGAACGCCACACATGGCGTGTTTATACTACAGTTGCCCATTTGGTGAGTCTCCTCCCTCGCTGCCAACTAATGACAACAATTTATATTGATTCATCACAAATGTGAGGGTCATTTGTTTCACTAATATGAATTTATCATTTTTATGTATATTACACTTTGTACTATGTGTCATCATGTTTTGACAATAATGTATAACAATATATTTTCGGAATCATGTTCACATATGGATATTCTGCCCTATATATGCACTTTGTTGTGTTATTTTTTGTATGATTATTAATTGCTAATCTGATGCACTTGCACTTTTTGTATAAATATGTTGTATCCACTACCGGTTGTTGCTTGAGAAAGGCTCCAGTATATAGCCGAAAAGTCGCGTTTCCTGCATGGCTGAATAAACACCCATTTTTTCCATGTGAGTGTGCTGCCTGATCTTTTTATTTATTTATATATATATATATATATATATATATATATATATATATATATATAGTGGGGATTCGCTCTGGTAGGCAGGTTAACGGACGCAGTATAGAGACAACCATAAAGTCTTTGAATTAACCACTTCCCGCCACGCTAACGCCGAAAGGCGTCATTTCTGCGGCGCTCCCAGGTCACACTAACGCCGAATGGCGTCATCTCGCGTGAGCCGAGATTTCCTGTGAACGCGCGCACACAGGCGCGCGCGCTCACAGGAACGGAAGGTAAGAGAGTGGATCTCCAGCCTGCCAGCGGCAATCGTTCGCTGGCAGGCTGGAGATGTGTTTTTTTTTTCAACCCCTGAAAGGTATATCAGACGCTGTTTTGATAACAGCGTCTAATATACCTGCTACCTGGTCCTCTGGTGGTCCCCTTTGTTTGGATCGACCACCAGAGGACACAGGTAGCTCAGTTATATGTTGCACCAAGCACCACTACACTACACCCCCCCCCCCTGTCATTTATTAACCCCTTATTCACCCTTGATCACCCCTGATCACCCCATATAGACTCCCTGATCACCCCCTGTCATTGATTACCCCCCTGTCATTGATTACCCCCCTGTAAAGCTCCATTCAGACGTCCGCATGATTTTTACGGATCCACTGATAGATGGATCGGATCCGCAAAACGCATACGGACGTCTGAATGGAGCCTTACAGGGGCGTGATCAATGACTGTGGTGATCACCCCATATAGACTCCCTGATCACCCCCCTGTCATTGATTACCCCCCTGTAAAGCTCCATTCAGACGTCCGCATGATTTTTACGGATCCACTGATAGATGGATCGGATCCGCAAAACGCATATGGACGTCTGAATGGAGCCTTACAGGGGCGTGATCAATGACTGTGGTGATCACCCCATATAGACTCCCTGATCACCCCCCTGTCATTGATTACCCCCCTGTAAAGCTCCATTCAGATGTCCGCATGATTTTTACGGATCCACTGATAGATGGATCGGATCCGCAAAACGCATACGGACGTCTGAATGGAGCCTTACAGGGGCGTGATCAATGACTGTGGTGATCACCCCATATAGACTCCCTGATCACCCCCCCTGTCATTGATTACCCCCCTGTCATTGATCACCCCCCTGTAAAGCTCCATTCAGACGTCCGCATGATTTTTACGGATCCACTGATAGATGGATCGGATCCGCAAAACACATACAGGCGTCTCCCTGGAGCCTTCCAGGGGGGGTGATCACCCCATATAGACTCCCTGATCACCCCCCTGTCATTGATCACCCCCCTGTCATTGATCACCCCCCCTGTCATTGATCACCCCCCCCTGCCAGGCTGCATTCAGATGTCCGTATGATTTTTACGGATCCACGGATACATGGATCGGATCCGCAAAACACATACGGACATCTGAATGGAACCTTATAGGGGGGTGATCAATGACAGGGGGTTGATCACCCCATATAGACTCCCTGATCACCCCCCTTTCATTGATCACCCCCCTGTCATTGATCACCCCCCTGTAAGGCTCCATTCAGACATTTTTTGGGCTTAAGTTAGCGGAAATTTTTTTTTTTTTCTT
>NW_024400836.1:0-1402 GCF_905171765.1 Bufo bufo
TCAGTGGGGGACTGCAATTAGCCAGTTTCTTAGTACTACATTATATTGTATTTTTCGCTTTTGTGGTGTAATCCCCATTTAGTATGTGTTGCACAATTGACAACGCAGTCCAGTGCACATCTTGCATGATGTATGCAGTCCTGGAACAGCCGTTCAAGGGTGTATATCTTTGTTCAAGATGTGAAAATTACCCGTTTGGAATCGCAAATCGAGTCTCTAAATGGGCAAGTTGCAACACTGAGAGGCAATGACAATTTGCAAAAGAGTTTGCTTCTCACAGAGCAAGCACTCTTTGGGGTAGATGAGGGGGAGGGTGACAGAGAGAAGGCTGAGGAAAGTGAGGTAGCTAGCTAGCTGGGTAACAGTTAAAAAGCGGGGTAGAGGGAAGAGTGCCAGGGAGGCTAGCCCTGATCTGACACACCCCAACAAGTTTGCACGTTTGGGAGATGAGGGGGATATCAGTCCAGGGACGGCACTGCCGCAGCCAGACACTTCCTCTGCCAGTCAGGGAAATGTCAGCTCCATTAAGCAGGGGACCAGGAGAGCAGGGCAGGCTAGACAGGTGCTGGTAGTGGGAGACTCAATTATTAGGGGAACAGATAGGGAAATCTGTCACAAAGACCGTGATCGCCGAACAGTATGCTGTCTTCCTGGCGCTAGGGTTCGACACATCGCGGATCGGGTTGACAGATTACTGGGAGGGGCTGGAGAAGATCCATCGGACATGGTCCATATCGGAACCAATGACAAAGTTAGGGGTAGGTGGAGAGTCCTTAAAAATGATTTCAGGGATTTAGGTCAAAAGCTTAGGGCAAGGACCTCAAAGGTAGTATTTTCCGAATATACTACCTGTACCACGGGCCACACAAGAAAGGCAGCGGGAGATTAGGGAAATTAACAAGTGGCTCAAGAACTGGTGTAGGAAGGAGGGGTTTGGGTTCCTGGAGAACTGGGCCGACTTCTCTATTGGCTACAGGCTCTATCGTAGGGACGGGCTGCACCTCAATGGGGAAGGGGCAGCTGTGTTGGGGAAGAAGATGGCTAGAAGGTTGGAGGAGTGTTTAAACTAGGGACTGGGTGGGAGGGTAATTACGTTACAGGATGGGAAGACAGTGCAGATAGAGACCGGGGGCAAGGTAGTGGGACTGGGGGAGGAATGGAAGGAGGGACTAGAACAGTTCAGAAGGAAAGGTGTAGGGTAAAAAATATACATAAACCTCTCAAATGTATGTATACTAATGCCAGAAGCCTGACTAATAAAACTGGTGAACTGGAATTAGTGATGTGTGAGGAGGATTATGACATAGTGGGAATAACTGAGACATGGCTGGATGATAGCTATGACTGGGCAGTTAATGTACAAGGTTACAGTCTGTTTAGAAAGGATCGTCAAAACCGGAGA
>NW_024400836.1:1502-19615 GCF_905171765.1 Bufo bufo
ACAACTAGAGTTGAGCGAACACCTGGATGTTCGGGTTCGACGAGTTCGGCCGAACTTTCGAAAAATGTTCGGGTTCGGGATCCGAACTCGACCCGAACTTCATCCCGAACCCGAACCCCATAGAAGTCAATGGGGACCCGAACTTTTGGGCACTAAAAAGGCTGTAAAACACACCCGGAAAGGGCTAGAGGGCTGCAAAAGGCAGCAAAATGTAGTTAAATCCCCTGCAAACAAATGTAGATAGGGAAATGATGAGTTAACATAAAATAAATAAAAATTAAACAATATTAATTGGAGTGAGGTCCCATAGCACAGAATCAGGCTTCAAGTCACCCACCAATGGAGAAGGTCACTTACTATTATTTTGACCACAGCACCCAGACAAAGGAGAGAGGTCCCACAGCAGAGAACCAGGCATCATATCACCCACCACAGGAGTAGGCCACCATTTAGTTACTTTGACCCCTACACCCAGACGGAGGAGAGAGGTTACACAGCAGAGAATCAGGCATTTAGATCACCCACCACAGGAGTAGGCCACCATTGAATCAGACCCCGGCAACCATGTCAGATGGCACAAGCATAAGCTTTATATCAATCAGCACAGGAGAAGGCGACTTTGACAGACTTTGACCCCTACACCCGGACGGAGGAGAGAGGTTTCAAAGCAGAGAATCAGGCATTTAGATCACCCACCACAGGAGTAGGCCCCAATTTAATGGGACCCCGGCAACCATGTCAGATGGCACAACCATCAGCTTCATATCAATCAGCACAGGAGAAGGCGACTTTGAAAGACTTTGACCCCTACACCCAGACGGAGGAGAGAGGTTTCACAGCAGAGAATCAGGCATTTAGATCACCCACCACAGGAGTAGGCCCCCATTGAATCAGACCCTGGCAACCATGTCAGATGGCACAACCATCAGCTTTATATCAATCAGCACAGGAGAAGGCGACTTTGAAAGACTTTGACCCCTACACCCAGATGGAGGAGAGAGGTTTCACAGCAGAGAATCAGGCATCATATCAACCACCACAGGAGAAGCCACCATTTAGTTACTTTGACCCCTGCACCCAGGAAGAAGAGAGAGGCACCACAGCACATATTCTGGCATCATATCAGCCACCACAGGAGAAGCCACCATTGAGTTACTTTGACCCCCGCACCCAGGAAGAGGAGAGAGGCACCACAGCACATATTCTGGCATCATATCAGCCACCACAGGAGAAGCCACCATTGAGTTACTTTGACCCCCGCACCCAGGAAGAGGAGAGAGGCACCACAGCACATATTCTGGCATCATATCAGCCACCACAGGAGAAGCCACCATTTAGTTACTTTGACCCCTTCACCCAAACAGAGGAGAGAGGTTCCACATCAGAGAATCAGGCATCATATCAACCACCACAGGAGTAGGCCACAATTTA
The DNA here is from genome assembly GCF_905171765.1 of Bufo bufo. Lineage (NCBI taxonomy): Eukaryota > Metazoa > Chordata > Amphibia > Anura > Bufonidae > Bufo > Bufo bufo. The sequence goes on from NW_024400836.1 coordinate 2,934, forward strand.
GTTTATTTGACCCCTGCACCCAGGAAGAGGAGAGAGGCCCCACAGCACATATTCTGGCATCATATCACACACCACAGGAGAAGGCCTCTTTCAGTGATTTAGGCCTTTGGACCCAGACAGAGGAGAGAGGTCAGAGATTAGCTTCATATCCCCCAGCACAGCAGAAGACCGCTTTATTTGACTTAGGCCTCAGCACCCAGACAGAAGACAGAGGTAGCATGGCAGAGGTTATGGCTTCATGTCACCCGTTAGTTTAACCGGCCACTTTCATCTGGTTAGGCCCCGGCGCCCAGACAGAGAAGAGTTTCATTCAACTGTGGGTTTCATAAAATTTGTATCAAATAAAGAAGTGGCCCGTAGCACAACAAGACATGTTTTAGGCAGTTAATAAGGACTACTCTGCACAAGGGAGGGACAGGTCCTGTGGGATCCATGCCTGGTTCATCTTTATGAAGGTCAGCTTGTCCACGTTGGCTGTGGACAGGCGGCTGCGCTTGTCAGTAATGACGCCCCCTGCCGTGCTGAATACGCGTTCAGATAAAACGCTGGCCGCCGGGCAGGAAAGCACCTCCAAGGCATAACATGCTAACTCTGGCCACGTGGACAATTTCGAAACCCAGTAGTTGAATGGGGCCGAACCATCCGTCAGGATGTGGAGGGGTGTGCAGACATACTGTTCAACCATGTTAGTGAAATGCTGCCTCCTGCTAACACGTTCCGTATCAGGTGTCGGTGCAGATAGCTGTGGCGTGGAGACAAAACTTTTCCACATTTCTGCCATGCTAACCCTGCCCTCAGATGAGCTGGCCGTGACACAGCTGCGTTGGCGACCTCTTGCCACTCCTCTGCCTTCACCTTCCACCTGTTCCCCTGTGACATGTGGGAATGCTCTCAAGAGCGCCTCTATCAGCGTGCGCTTGTACTCGCGCATCTTACGGTCGCGCTCCAGTTCAGGAATTAAAGTGGGCACATTGTCTTTATACCGGGGATCCAGCAGGGTGGCCACCCAGTAGTCTGCACACGTTAAAACGTGGGCAACTCTGCTGTCGTTGCGCAGGCATTGGAGCATATATTCGCTCATGTGGATCAGGCTACCCATGGGTAAGGACAAGCTGTCCTCTGTGGGAGGCGTATCGTCATCGTCCACCGTATCCCCCCAGCCACGCACCAGTGATGGGCCTGGGCTGCCACCCCGCTGTGAACTTGCGTCATCCTCGTCCCCCTCCACCTCCTCCTCCTCATCCTCCTCGTCCTCCAGTACAGTGCCTTGGCTGGCGACTTGTGAACCTGTCCTCTGCTGCTTAAACAAACCTCCCTCTGAGCCACTTCGAACAGACTGGCCCGAAAGTGTTAGAAACGAGCCCTCATCCTCCTCCTTCTCCTCCACCTGGGCCACCTCCTCTAACATCATTGCCCTAAGTGTTTTCTCAAGGAGACATAGAAGTGGTATTGTAACGCTGATAACAGTGTCATCGCCACTGGCCATGTTGGTGGAGTACTCGAAACAGCGCAGCAGGGCACACAGGTCTCGCATGGAGGCCCAATCATTGGTGGTGAAGTGGTGCTGTTCGGCAGTACGACTGACGCGAGCGTGCTGCAGCTGAAACTCCACTATGGCCTGCTGCTGCTCGCACAGTCTCTCCAGCATGTGCAAGGTGGAGTTCCACCGGGTGGGCACGTCGCATATGAGGCGGTGAGCGGGAAGGCCGAAGTTCCGCTGTAGCGCAGACAGGCGAGCAGCGGCAGGATGTGAACGGCGGAAGCGCGCACAGACGGCCCGCACTTTATGCAGCAGCTCTGACATGTTGGGGTAGTGGTGAATGAACCTCTGCACCACCAAGTTCAGCACATGCGCCAGGCAAGGGATGTGCGTCAAACCGGCTAGTCCCAGAGCTGCCATGAGATTTCGCCCATTATCGCATACCACCAGGCCTGGCTTGAGGCCCACCGGCAGAAACCACTCGTCGGTCTGTTGTTGTTTAATACCCCGCCACAACTCCTTTGCGCTGTGGGGCCTGTCCCCCAAACATATGAGTTTCAGAATGGCCTGCTGACGTTTACCCCGGGCTGTGCTGAAGTTGGTGGTGAAGGTGTGTGGCTGACCGGATGAGCTGGTGGAAGCAGTGGAGGAGGAAGCCGAGTAGGAGGAGGAGGCTACAGGAGGCAGAGAATGATGCCCTGCGATCCTAGGGGGCGGAAGGACGTGCGCCAAGGAACTGTCCGCCGGGGGCCCAGCCGCCACTACATTCATCCAGTGTGCAGTTAGTGAGATATAGCGTCCCTGGCCGTGCTTACTGGTCCACGTATCTGTGGTTAGGTGGACCTTGCCACAAATGGCGTTGCGCAGTGCACACTTGATTTTATCGGACACTTGCATGTGCAGGGAAGGCACGGCTGTCTTGGAGAAGTAGTGGCGGCTGGGAACCACATACTGCGGGACAGCCATGGCCATCAGCTGTTTGAAGCTGTCTGTGTCCACCAGCCGGAATGACAGCATTTCAAAGGCCAGCAGTTTAGAAATGCTGGCGTTCAGGCCAAGGGCTCGAGGGTGACTCGGGGGGAATTTGCGCTTCCTCTCTAAGGTTTGAGATATTGAGAGCTGAACGCTGCTGTGTGATATAGTGGAGACGCTAGTTGACGGTGGCGGTGGTGGTGGTGTCGGTGGCACATCCTCTGTTTGCTGCTCGGCAGGTGGCAACATTCCTCTCGAGGCGGAAGCCGAGGCAGCAGCGGTAGAGGGAGCAGGGGGAGCCTCAGCGAGTGCCTGGTTTTTAAGGTGTGTACCCCACTGCAGTTCATGCTTTGCATGTAGATGCCTGGTCATGCAGGTTGTGCTGAGGTTCAGAACGTTAATGCCTCGCCTCAGGCTCTGATGGCAGAGCGTGCAAGTCACTCGGGTCTTGTCGGTAGGACATTGTTTAAAGAAGTGCCATGCCAGGGAACTCTTTGAAGCTGCCTTTGTGGGGCTGGGTCCCTGTTGGCGATGTCCAGTAGCAGGCGAACTCTGGGGGCGGCGGCTCGTCTGCTTTGGCCCCCTGCTCCCTCTTTTTGGCTTCGCTGTTGTCTCGGTCTCACCACTACCTCTTCCTCTGAACTGTGAAAGTCATCGCCACGACCTTCAGTCCATGTGGGGTCTAAGACCTCATCGTCCTCTGCATCGTCTTCCACCCAGTCTCCCTCCCTGACCTCCTCCTGTTCAGTCTGCACACTGCAAAAAGACGCGGCAGTGGGCACCTGTGTTTCGTCATCATCAGAGAGTCGGTGACTCTGCTGTGGTGGTATTCCCATGTCCTCTTCATCTGGAGACATAAGTGGTTGTGCGTCAGTGCATGGTATGTCTTCCTCCACTGGGGAAGGGCTAGGTGGACGCCCCTGGGAAACCCTGGAAGCAGAGTCTTCAAACAGAAGAAGAGACTGCTGCATAACTTGTGGCTCAGACCGTTTCCCTGATATGCTTGGGGGTGATGTGACAGACTGATGGGCTTGGTTTTCAGGTGCCACCTGTGCGCTTTCCGCAGAAGACTGGGTGGAAGACCATGTGGTGAACGTGCTGGAAGCACTGTCGGCCACCCAATCGATTAATGCCTGTACCTGCTCAGGCCTTACCATCCTAAGAGCGGCATTGGGCCCCACGAGATATTGCGGTACATTCTGCCGGCTAGTTGAGGGAGTTCGTTCCCTACTGTGTGCGCCTGGGGCCGAACGGCCACGTCCTCTACCAGCAACAGAGGCTCCACGGACACCACCACGACCGCGTCCTCGTCCCTTAATAGTATTTTTCTTCATTGTTGCGATTCAACTCGCACCACAATGAAATATATTATTTTTTATAAGCAAAATCCCCTCACTGGAATACTTTCAGTCTTTTGACTGTATGGATTACAGATGGAATGACTGTTATATGTGAGTACCGCTTTCTTTGACAGATTCTAGTATGGGTACATATATGTTTTTCCAACCCCAGCACATTAGTTTGCTAATTCCAGATGTATGAAACGCAGGCCTAACTGTATCTAGTATATTGAACGCCAGATAAACTAACTTGGCCTTTTTTAAATAAAAAAAATTCCCTCACTGGAATACTTTCAGTCTTTTGACTGTATGGATTACAGATGGAATGACTGTTATATGTGAGTACCGCTTTCTTTGACAGATTCTAGTATGGGTACATATATGTTTTCCCAACCCCAGCACATTAGTTTGCTAATTCCAGATGTATGAAACGCAGGCCTAACTGTATCTAGTATATTGAACGCCAGATAAACTAACTTGGCCTTTTTTAAATAAAAAAAATCCCCTCACTGGAATACTTTCAGTCTTTTGACTGTATGGATTACAGATGGAATGACTGTTATATGTGAGTACCGCTTTCTTTGACAGATTCTAGTATGGGTACATATATGTTTTCCCAACCCCAGCACATTAGTTTGCTAATTCCAGATGTATGAAACGCAGGCCTAACTGTATCTAGTATATTGAACGCCAGATAAACTAACTTGGCCTTTTTTAAATAAAAAAAAAATTCCCTCACTGGAATACTTTATGGCTTTTCACTGTATGGATTACAGGTGGACTGGTATTAGTAGGGGTGACACAAGCACACCCAAGTCCCTGATGTAGGATTTCTATGGCACAGACCACTATTACAAGTGATTAATGGACGTTGGGAGAGATTGTGCTGCAGCACTAGTCCCAAGATGGCCGCCGCCTATCAGCCCAGTAACATGTGCCACAAAATGGTCTGCACAACCTTTAAAAAAAATAGCCTTGGACTGTGCTGCTAAATCGCTATTGGTCTGAATCCCAGGTGTAGATGTCTGACTTGTTTGGAGCTTTGGAATGCACACTGTGGCAGCTTCTGCTGCAGCACTACAAGTCGCAAAATGGCGGCCGGCGGTCAGCCCAGGTACATGTGGATGGAAAAATCACTCTGGCCACTCTAAAAATAGCCAATCCCTATCAAAAAAGCAGCTCAGCTGCAGTTGTTCAGATGAATCACAGGTGGAGGAGAGAAATTTGCTTCCAGTTATTCAATTATCCCTGCCTATTCTCGCCCTAGCATCAGCTGCGTCTATCCCTGTTCTATTCACATCGGGAGTGAGCACGTCCCGACGTGCGCACAAGCTTATAAAGAGGCTGAGTCACATGCTGCACTTGGCCAATCACAGCCTTGCCAATAGTAGGCATGGCTGCGATGGCATCTTAGGGCAAGTAGTATGATGCATGTTGATTGGCTGCTTTGCAGCCTTTCAAAATGCGCCAAAATACATGCCGAACGACGAACCCGAACCCGAACTTTTACGAAAAAGTTCGGGTTCGGGTCCGTGTCACGAACACCCCAAATTTCGGTACGGACCCGAACTATGCTCGAACTGTTCGCTCAACACTAGTTACAACCAATAGTAAAATAAATGCCATCTTACATTAAAGATATCACAGATATTATAGGATAACTATAAAATAGATTATCAAGATCAATGGATCCTAGGGACATCAGACGTTAACTCTTTATACACGATTATTAACCACACTCACGGACTAGAGGCACTTAATAACCAGTTACACCAAAACGGAACATTAGAGAAAGAACAAATTAAATTAATTTCAGAGGGAGTAGGTTTTATATTAACAAATTGCTATTTTAAATTCGAATCAGGCTTCTTCCTACAAAAACAGGCCACTGCCATGGGCACCAGGTTCGCTCCCAGCTATGCAAACATCTTCATGGCCCAGTGGGAGCGTGAGGTCATTGGGCCCGAGCTCGGGGCGGGCCTGGTGCTATGGCATCGATACATTGACGACATCACATTATTTTGGCAAAAATCTGAAGACGATTTATCTATATTTTTGGAAAAGATCAACACAAATGACAAAAATCTGAGTTTCTCTACCAAAATAAGCCGTACACAAGTGGAATTTTTAGATCTGACAATTACAATCAGTGGTAATAAATTAATATGCAGAAGTTCGTGACGAAGAATAATCATATTCTATTCACAAGCTGCCATCTACCTAGATGGCTTACTAATATACCAACGAGCCAATTCAGGCGACTCAAACAAAACTGCACAGAAATAGAATGATTTGAAGAAGAAGCAGAAAATCTAAAAAAAAACTATTCTTATTGAAAAACTATCCAATAGAGGTGGTGGAGAATTCACTAAATAAAGTAAGATACAGGCTCTATCATAGGGACGGGCTGCACCTCAATGGGGAAGGGGCAGCTGTGATGGGGAAGAAGATGGCTAGAAGGTTGGAGGAGTGTTTAAACTAGGGACTGGGGGGGAGGGTAATTACGTTACAGGATGGGAAGATAGTGCAGATAGAGACCGGGGGCAAGGTAGTGGGACTGGGGAAGGAATGGAAGGAGGGACTAGAACAGTTCAGAAGGAAAGGTGTAGGGTAAAAAATATACATAAACCTCTCAAATGTATGTATACTAATGCCAGAAGCCTGACTAATAAAACTGGTGAACTGGAATTAGTGATGTGTGAGGAGGACTATGACATAGTGGGAATAACTGAGACATGGCTGGATGATAGCTATGACTGGGCAGTTAATGTACAAGGTTACAGTCTGTTTAGAAAGGATCGTCAAAACCGGAGAGGGGGAGGGGTCTGCCTTTATGTAAAGTCCTGTCTAAAGCCCACACTCCGTGAAGATATAAGTGAGGGACATGAACATGTGGAGTCACTGTGGGTAGAGATACATGGAGCTAAAAACAACAATAAATTACTAATAGGAGTTTACTATAAACCATCTAATATACCAGAGTCCACAGAAAATCTACTACTAAATGAGATAGACAAGGCGGCAAATCATAATGAGGTGGTTATTATGGGGGACTTCAACTACCCAGTTATAGACTGGGAAACTGAAACTTGTATATCTCATAAAGGAAACAGGTTCTTGGCAATAACCAAAGACAATTACCTCTCCCAACTGATTCAGGACCCGACTAGAGGGACGGCCATACTGGACTTAGTATTAACCAATAGACCTGACAGAACAACAGACGTGCAGGTTGGGGGACACCTGGGAAATAGTGACCATAAAGTAATAATCTTCCAATTATCATTCAAAAGAGCGTTTCATCAGGGAGGAAAAAAAATACCAAACTTCAAAAAAGCTAAATTTAGCCAACTAAGAGAGGCCATAGGCCTAACTAAATGGGATAAAGTCCTCACAAATAAAAATACAGCCACAAAATGGGATATCTTTAAAATCATCCTAAAATCTCATTGTGAGAGGTACATACCGTATGGGAATAAAAGGTTAAGGAACAAAAAGAAACCAATGTGGATAAATAGAACTGTAAAGAAAGCAATAAATGACAAAAAGAAAGCATATAAAACACTAAAACAGGAGGGTAGCACGGAAGCACTGAAAAACTATAAGGAAAAAAATAGAACATGTAAAAAACAAATAAAAGCGGCCATACTAGAGACCGAGAGATTAATTGCCAAAGAGAGTCAAACTAACCCTAAAATGTTCTTCAATTATATAAATGTTAAAAAGTATAAATCTGAAGGTGTCGGCCCTTTAACCGCCTCCGGACCGCCTAACGCAGGATCGCGTTCCGGAGGCGGCAGCCCTGCGCAGAGTCACGCATATATGCGTCATCTCGCGATACGCGAGATTTCCTGTGAACGCACGCACACAGGCGCGCGCGTTCACAGGATCGGAAGGTAAGCGAGTGAATCTCCAGCCTGCCAGCGGCGATCGTTCGCTGGCAGGCTGGAGATGTGATTTTTTTAACCCCTAACAGGTATATTAGACGCTGTTTTGATAACAGCGTCTAATATACCTGCTACCTGGTCCTCTGGTGGTCCCTTTTGTTTGGATCGACCACCAGAGGACACAGGTAGCTCAGTAAAGTAGCACCAAACACCACTACAATACACTACACCCCCCCGTCAATTATTAACCCCTTATTAGCCCCTGATCACCTCTGATCACCCCATATAGACTCCCTGATCACCCCCCTGTCATTGATTACCCCCCTGTCATTGATCACCCCCCTGTAAAGCTCCATTCAGACGTCCGCATGATTTTTACGGATCCACTGGTAGATGGATCGGATCCGCAAAACGCATACGGACGTCTGAATGGAGCTTTACAGGGGTGTGATCAATGACTGTGGTGATCACCCCATATAGAGTCCCTGATCACCCCCCTGTCATTGATTACCCCCCTGTCATTGATCACCCCCCTGTAAAGCTCCATTCAGACGTCCGCATGATTTTTACGGATCCACTGATAGATGGATCGGATCCGCAAAACGCATACGGACGTCTGAATAGAGCCTTACAGGGGCGTGATCAATGACTGTGGTGATCACCCCATATAGACTCCCTGATCACCCCCCTGTCATTGATTACCCCCCTGTCATTGATCACCCCCCTGTAAAGCTCCATTCAGACGTCCGCATGATTTTTACGGATCCACTGATAGATGGATCGTATCCGCAAAACGCATACGGACGTCTGAATGGAGCCTTACAGGGGCGGGATCAATGACTGTGGTGATCACCCCATATAGACTCCCTGATCACCCCCCTGTCATTGATTACCCCCCTGTCATTGATCACCCCCCTGTAAAGCTCCATTCAGACGTCCGCATGATTTTTACGGATCCACTGATAGATGGATCGGATCCGCAAAACGCATACGGACGTCTGAATGGAGCCTTACAGGGGCGTGATCAATGACTGTGGTGATCACCCCAAAAAGACTCCCTGATCACCCCCCTGTCATTGATTACCCCACTGTCATTGATCACCCCCCTGTAAAGCTCCATTCAGACGTCCGCATGATTTTTACGGATCCACTGATAGATGGATCGTATCCGCAAAACGCATACGGACGTCTGAATGGAGCCTTACAGGGGCGTGATCAATGACTGTGGTGATCACCCCATATAGACTCCCTGATCACCCCCCTGTCATTGATTACCCCCCTGTCATTGATCACCCCCCTGTAAAGCTCCATTCAGACGTCCGCATGATTTTTACGGATCCACTGATAGATGGATCGTATCCGCAAAACGCATACGGATGTCTGAATGGAGCCTTACAGGGGCGTGATCAATGACTGTGGTGATCACCCCATATAGACTCCCTGATCACCCCCCTGTCATTGATTACCCCCCTGTCATTGATCACCCCCCTGTAAAGCTCCATTCAGACGTCCGCATGATTTTTACGTATCCACTGATAGATGAATCGGATCCGCAAAACGCATACGGACGTCTGAATGGAGCTTTACAGGGGCGTGATCAATGACTGTGGTGATCACCCCATATAGACTCCCTGATCACCCCCTTGTCATTGATTACCCCCCTGTCATTGATCACCCCCCTGTAAAGCTCCATTCAGACGTCCGCATGATTTTTACGGATCCAATGATAGATGGATCGTATACGCAAAACGCATACGGACGTCTGAATGGAGCCTTACAGGGGCGTGATCAATGACTGTGGTGATCACCCCATATAGACTCCCTGATCACCCCCCTGTCATTGATTACCCCCCTGTCATTGATCACCCCCCCTGTAAAGCTCCATTCAGACGTCCACATGATTTTTACGGATCCACTGATAGATGGATCGGATCCGCAAAACGCATACGGACGTCTGAATGGAGCCTTACAGGGGCGTGATCAATGACTGTGGTGATCACCCCATATAGACTCCCTGATCACCCCCCTGTCATTGATTACCCCCCTGTCATTGATCACCCACCTGTCATTGATCACACCCCTGTAAAGCTCCATTCAGACGTCCGCATGATTTTTACGGATCCACTGATAGATGGATCGGATCCGCAAAACGCATACGGACGTCTGAATGGAGCCTTACAGGGGCGTGATCAATGACTGTGGTGATCACCCCATATAGACTCCCTGATCACCCCCCTGTCATTGATTACCCCCCTGTCATTGATCACCCCCCTGTAAAGCTCCATTCAGACGTCCGCATGATTTTTACGGATCCACTGATAGATGGATCGGATCCGCAAAACGCATACGGACGTCTGAATGGAGCCTTACAGGGGCGTGATCAATGACTGTGGTGATCACCCCATATAGACTCCCTGATCACCCTTCTGTCATTGATTACCCCACTGTCATTGATCACCCCCCTGTAAAGCTCCATTCAGACGTCCGCATGATTTTTACGGATCCACTGATAGATGGATCGTATCCGCAAAACGCATACGGACGTCTGAATGGAGCCTTACAGGGGCGTGATCAATGACTGTGGTGATCACCCCATATAGACTCCCTGATCACCCCCCTGTCATTGATTACCCCCCTGTCATTGATCACCCCCCTGTAAAGCTCCATTCAGACGTCCGCATGATTTTTACGGATCCAATGATAGATGGATCGTATACGCAAAACGCATACGGACGTCTGAATGGAGCTTTACAGGGGCGTGATCAATGACTGTGGTGATCACCCCATATAGACTCCCTGATCACCCCCTTGTCATTGATTACCCCCCTGTCATTGATCACCCCCCTGTAAAGCTCCATTCAGACGTCCGCATGATTTTTACGGATCCAATGATAGATGGATCGTATACGCAAAACGCATACGGACGTCTGAATGGAGCCTTACAGGGGCGTGATCAATGACTGTGGTGATCACCCCATATAGACTCCCTGATCACCCCCCTGTCATTGATTACCCCCCTGTCATTGATCACCCCCCCTGTAAAGCTCCATTCAGACGTCCGCATGATTTTTACGGATCCACTGATAGATGGATCGGATCCGCAAAACGCATACGGACGTCTGAATGGAGCCTTACAGGGGCATGATCAATGACTGTGGTGATCACCCCATATAGACTCCCTGATCACCCCCCTGTCATTGATTACCCCCCTGTCATTGATCACCCCCCTGTAAAGCTCCATTCAGACGTCCGCATGATTTTTACGGATCCACTGATAGATGGATCGTATCCGCAAAACGCATACGGACGTCTGAATGGAGCCTTACAGGGGCGTGATCAATGACTGTGGTGATCACCCCATATAGACTCCCTGATCACCCCCCTGTCATTGATTACCCCCCTGTCATTGATCACCCCCCTGTAAAGCTCCATTCAGACATCCGCATGATTTTTACGGATCCACTGATAGATGGATCGGATCCGCAAAACGCATACGGACGTCTGAATGGAGCCTTACAGGGGCGTGATCAATGACTGTGGTGATCACCCCAAAAAGACTCCCTGATCACCCCCCTGTCATTGATTACCCCCCTGTCATTGATCACCCCCCTGTAAAGCTCCATTCAGACGTCCGCATGATTTTTACGGATCCACTGATAGATGAATCGGATCCGCAAAACGCATACGGACGTCTGAATGGAGCTTTACAGGGGCGTGATCAATGACTGTGGTGATCACCCCATATAGACTCCCTAATCACCCCCCTGTCATTGATTACCCCACTGTCATTGATTACCCCCCTGTAAAGCTCCATTCAGACGTCCACATGATTTTTACGGATCCACTGATAGATGGATCGGATCCGCAAAACACATACAGGCGTCTCCCTGGAGCCTTCCAGGGGGGTGATCACCCCCCTGTCATTGATCACCCCCCTGTCATTGATCACCCCCCTGTCAGGCTGCATTCAGATGTCCGTATGATTTTTACGGATCCACGGATACATGGATCGGATCCGCAAAACACATACGGACATCTGAATGGAGCCTTATAGGGGGGTGATCAATGACAGGGGGGTGATCACCCCATATAGACTCTATGATTACCCCCCTGTCATTGATCACCCCTCTGTAAGGCTCCATTCAGACATTTTTTTGGCCCAAGTTAGCGGAAATAATATTTTTTTTTCTTACAAAGTCTCATATTCCACTAACTTGTGTCAAAAAATAAAATCTCACATTAACTCACCATACCCCTCACGGAATCCAAATGCGTAAAATTTTTTAGACATTTATATTCCAGACTTCTTCTCACGCTTTAGGGCCCCTAGAATACCCCACATGTGACCCCATTTCGGAAAGAAGACACCCCAAGGTATTCCGTGAGGGGCATATTGAGTCCATGAAAGATTGAAATTTTTGTCCCAAGTTAGCGGAAAGGGAGACTTTGTGAGAAAAATAAAATAAAAATCAATTTCCGCTAACTTGTGGCAAAAAAAAAAAAATTCTATGAACTCGCCATGCTACTCATTGAATACCTTGGGGTGTCTTCTTTCTAAAATGGGGTCACATGTGGGGTATTTATACTGCCCTGGCATTCTAGGGGCCCTAAAGCGTGAAAAGAAGTCTGGGATCCAAATGTCTAAAAATACCCTCATAAAATGAATGTGGGCCCCTTTGCGCATTTAGGCTGCAAAAAAGTGTCACACATGTGGTATCGCCGTACTCAGGAGAAGTTGGGCAATGTGTTTTGGGGTGTCATTTTACATATACCCATGCTGGGTGAGATAAATATCTTGGTCAAATGCCAACTTTGTATAAAAAATGGGAAAAGTTGTCTTTTGCCGAGATATTTCTCTCACCCAGCATGAGTATATGTAAAAAGATACCCCAAAACACATTGCCCAACTTCTCCTGAATACAGCAATACCACATGTGTGACACTTTTTTGCAGCCTAGGTGGGCAAAGGGGCCCACATTCCAAAGAGCACCTTTAGGATTTCACCGGTCATTTACCTACTTACCACACATTAGGGCCCCTGGAAAATTCCAGGGCAGTATAACTACCCCACAAGTGACCCCATTTTGGAAAGAAGACACCCCAAGGTATTCCGTGAGGGGCATGGCGAGTTCCTAGAATTTTATATTTTTTGTCACAAGTTAGCGGAAAATGATGATTATTATTTTTATTTATTTTTTTCCTTACAAAGTCTCATATTCCACTAACTTGTGACAAAAAATAAAAACTTCCATGAACTCACTATGCCCATCACGAAATACCTTGGGGTGTCTTCTTTCCAAAATGGGGTCACTTGTGGGGTAGTTATACTGCCCTGGCATTTTAGGGGCCGAATGCGTGAGAAGTGGTTTGAAATCAAAATCTTTAAAAAATGGCCGGTGAAATCCGAAATGTGCTCTTTGGAATGTGGGCCCCTTTGCCCACCTAGGCTGCAAAAAAGTGTCACACATGTGGTATCGCTGTACTCAGGAGAAGTTGGGCAATGTGTTTTGGGGTGTCATTTTACATATACCCATGCTGGGTGAGAGAAATATCTTGGCAAAAGACAACTTTTCCCATTTTTTTATACAAAGTTGGCATTTGACCAAGATATTTATCTCACCCAGCATGGGTATATGTAAAATGACACCCCAAAACACATTGCCCAACTTCTCCTGAGTACAGAGATACCACATGTGTGACACTTTTTTGCAGCCTAGGTGGGCAAAGGGGCCCACATTCCAAAGAGCACCTTTCGGATTTCACAGGTCATTTACCTACTTACCACACATTAGGGCTCCTGGAAAATGTCAGGGCAGTATAACTACCCCACAAGTGACCCCATTTTGGAAAGAAGACACCCCAAGGTATTCCGTGAGGGGCATGGCGAGTTCCTAGAATTTTATATTTTTTGTCACAAGTTAGCGGAAAATGATGATTTTTTTTATTTATTTTTTTCTTACAAAGTCTCATATTCCACTAACTTGTGACAAAAAATAAAAACTTCCATGAACTCACTATGCCCATCACAAAATACCTTGGGGTGTCTTCTTTCCAAAATGGGGTCACTTGTGAGGTAGTTATACTGCCCTGGCATTCTAGGGGCCCAAATGTGTGGTAAGAAGTTTGAAATCAAAATGTATAAAAAATGACCGGTGAAATCCGAAAGGTGCTCTTTGAAATATGGGCCCCTTTGCCCACCTAGGCTGCAAAAAAGTGTCACTCATGTGGTATCTCCGTACTCAGGAGAAGTTGGGGAATGTGTTTTGGGGTGTCATTTTACATATACCCATGCTGGGTGAGAGAAATATCTTGGCAAAAGACAACTTTTCCCATTTTTTTATACAAATTTGGCATTTGACCAAGATATTTATCTCACCCAGCATGGGTATATGTAAAATGACACCCCAAAACACATTCCCCAACTTCTCCTGAGTACGGCGATACCACATGTGTGGCACTTTTTTGCAGGCTAGGTGGGCAAAGGGGCCCACATTCCAAAGAGCACCTTTCGGATTTCACTGGTCATTTTTTACACATTTTGATTTCAAACTACTTACCACACATTTGGGCCCCTAGAATGCCAGGGCAGTATAACTACCCCACAAGTGACCCCATTTTGGAAAGAAGACACCCCAAGGTATTCGCTGATGGGCATAGTGAGTTCATAGAAGTTTTTATTTTTTGTCACAAGTTAGTGGAATATGAGACTTTGTAAGAAAAAAAAAAGAAAAAATCATCATTTTCCACTAACTTGTGACAAAAAATAAAAAGTTCTATGAACTCACTATGCCCATCAGCGAATACCTTAGGGTGTCTACTTTCCGAAATGGGGTCATTTGTGGGGTGTTTATACTGTCTGGGCATTGTAGTACATCAGGAAACATGACAGGTGCTCAGAAAGTCAGAGCTGCTTCAAAAAGCGGAAATTCACATTTTTGTACCATAGTTTGTAAACGCTATAACTTTTACCCAAACCATTTTTTTTTTACCCAAACATTTTTTTTTTATCAAAGACATGTAGAACAATAAATTTAGAGAAAAATTTATATATGGATGTCGTTTTTTTTTGCAAAATTTTACAACTGAAAGTGAAAAATGGCATTTTTTTGCTAAAAAATCGTTAAAGAGGACCTTTCACTACTCTACAAACTAAAAACGAACTATATCAGTGGGCAGAGTGGCGCCCAGGGGTCCCCCTGCACTTACTAGTATGTCTGGGCGCCGCTCCGTTCGCCCGGTATAGGCTCCGGTGTCTGCGCTCCCTCTGACTGATTTTTTGTATGAGGCGTGTCCCTTGCTGCAGCGCTGGCCAATCGCAGGGCACAGCTCATAGCCTGGCTATGAGCTGTGCACTGCGATTGGCCAGCGCTGCAGCAAGGGACACGCCTCATACAAGAAATCACTCCAGTACAACAGAGGGAGCGCAGACACCGGAGCCTATACCGGGCGAACGGAGCGGCGCCCAGACATACTAGTAAGTGCAGGGGGACCCGCTCTGCCCACTGATATAGTTCGTTTTTAGTTTGTAGAGTATTGAAAGGTTCTCTTTAAATTTCGATTAATAACAAAAAAAGTAAAAATGGCAGCAGCAATGAAATACCACCAAATGAAAGCTCTATTAGTGAGAAGAAAAGGAGGTAAAATTAATTTGGGTGGTAAGTTGCATGACCGAGCAATAAACGGTGAAAGTAGTGTAGGTCAGAAGTGTAAAAAGTCAGGATGGCGCGCACGTGCACGTGCACGTGAGGACGCGCGCTCGTAGGTGGGGAGGTTGAAGCGCTGGGAGCCTGAGGGGGGATGAGGACGGACCGCATCCAATGAGGGAGAGGGGCTGGCAGCTCCCCGTCTGTTAGCCGCACGCCGCACATCGATCGCGGCGTTTGCAATCAGCTGCCCAGGTACAACAGCGGCGTAGAGGGGGACGGCTCCCTGCACGGACCGAACGAGCTCAAACAGCACAAACGACGTCAAGTCAAAGATGCCAGGAAGCAGGTCAGTGCAGAGGAATACAGCAGGTGAGAGACGGAGAGAGTGCTGCCGGCGGTCTGTATCCTAAGGAATGCGGTAAAAACAGCAAGGCCCTCCCGCCACCACCGGAGTCAAGGTCGGATTCTCCTTTTATGTGTGTATTATTTGTATTATTTGTGTCCTCTCTCGGTCTACCCTACTGAGCATTGGGAGGAGGAAGGAGAGGTAAGATTGAGGACTTTTAAGGGCCCCTAAGGGGAAAGGATCAACTATGAAGAAAGGGCTAATGCGGTAGAGATCTGGAGGAAAGAGAAGGGGAAAAAAAAAAAAACCTGTGATGTTACATGATTGTTACTAATGACACTGGGAAAGTGAATAATACACAAAATACCTACTGATTCAACGATAAGCATAAAGTAATATCCTGGCGCCGTGACAACGAGTGATTGATCTAAATAAGGGGTATCGTTAAAGCCGGTCTAAGGGGACTAGACTAACCCTTAAGCTTAAACGCAGAGACATGTTTTACTTGAATATAGAAGCATCTCACACCGTATAGATAAGTGACCCAAAGGGGGAGGGAAGAAGAAAGAAAAAAAAAAAAAAGAAAAATAATAATTTCTTGGATAAAATAAGGAAACACCACAGACATCCCCCCCCACCCTAGGAAGTACCATACTAGGCCTGGTTGGGCCGGGGCCGACAGCGGCTAAAAGAACCGGCAAATAGAGGGGTGAGGAGGAGAGTGGACCGAGTGGTAGGAGGTCTGAATTAGAATAGACCATATAAGCTCTCTCTCCTGATTCTCTTCGGAAGGGACCCCGTGGAAGGTATGAGAGGAGACCCCTAAAAAACGGGGGAAATTTGCTGGAAAAATCAGAAGAGGGACACAGCAGCAAAGTTGGAAAAGGAAGGAGAAGGAAAAAAAAAAAAAAAAAAATAAGGAGGTCACATGACTGCTGCCAATGTATTGGGGAACGTAAATAACGCACAAAATACCTTCTAATCCAATGATAAGCATAAAGTAATAACCTG
>NW_024400837.1:0-19581 GCF_905171765.1 Bufo bufo
ACTAGGTGTATACAGGCCGTGTACAGTCTATGTACTAGGTGTATACAGGGATGTATACGGGCCGTGTACAGTCTATGTACTAGGTGTATACAGGGGTGTATACGGCCCGTGTACAGTCTATGTACTAGGTGTATAGAGCGGTGTATACGGGCCGTGTACAGTCTATGTACTAGGTCTATACAGCGGTGTATATGGGCCGTGTACAGTCTGTGTACTAGGTGTATACGGGCCGTGTACAGTCTATGTACTAGGTGTATACAGCGGTGTATACGGGCCGTGTACAGTCTATGTACTAGGTGTATACAGGCCGTGTACAGTCTATGTACTAGGTGTATAGAGCGGTGTATATGGGCCATATACAGTCTGTGTACTAGGTCTATACAGCGGTACTTCTGTGCGGTGGGGATTTCTGGGCTCTGAGGCTTCTTGCGGCCAGTATTATATGGGATCCCACTGTTGTAGTATGTTGTGGGAAACATAAGGCAAAGTCTGGAGATGGTTGGATATTTGTATGGAGCATCTTGTTTGTAGTAGTGTTTTATATTGGTCGCCCCGCCGCCACTCCTCTCCAGCCCCCGCCGCGCCACGACTCCTCTCCAGCCCCCGCCGCGCCACGACTCCCCTCCAGCCCCCGCCGCGCCACGACTCCCCTCCAGCCCCCGCCGCGCCACGACTCCCCTCCAGCCCCCGCCGCGCCACGACTCCCCTCCAGCCCCCGCCGCGCCACGACTCCCCTCCAGCCCCCGCCGCGCCACGACTCCCCTCCAGCCCCCGCCGCGCCACGACTCCCCCCCCCAGCCCCCGCCGCGCCACGACTCCCCTCCAGCCCCCGCCGCGCCACGACTCCCCTCCAGCCCCCGCCGCGCCACGACTCCCCTCCAGCCCCCGCCGCGCCACGACTCCTCTCCAGCCCCCGCCGCGCCACGACTCCTCTCCAGCCCCCGCCGCGCCACGACTCCTCTCCAGCCCCCGCCGCGCCACGACTCCTCTCCAGCCCCCGCCGCGCCACGACTCCTCTCCAGCCCCCGCCGCGCCACGACTCCTCTCCAGCCCCCGCCGCGCCACGACTCCTCTCCAGCCCCCGCCGCGCCACGACTCCCCTCCAGCCCCCGCCGTGCCACGACTCCTCTCCAGCCCCCGCCGCGCCTCATTTTTGCGTATATTTTGATGTCAGTGTTTAGTAATGAAATTGGGTGAATATTAGAAGGTGTAGTAAGGTCTTCCCCTGTGTACAGGTCTGGTATAAATCTATAGGTTCCCTATATGGAGCACGGTGTCTGGGTCACACTGAAAGTAACCCACATGCAGGGTCCTCAGGTATCACTCACATGTCTGGGATCCTGAGGACTGAGATTGCGGAGGTGGCTCTGCAGATCGTCAATCTCCCGCTGCGTCCTGTCCATGTCTCTGCGCTGGCGCTCCATCTGTGCCTCCAGCTCCTGTGCCTCCTCCCGCAGCTGGTTTAGGAGATGGATCCTGCGGCTCAGCTGCTGCCGCAGCTCTTCCTTCTCCGCCTCTGAAACCTTTTCAAGAAATCATTATCAGCGGCCGAGGGGATGCTAGAGAACATATCGGGCACTGCCAATACCCGGGACCACCAATAGGCTGTACAGAGACCACATAGGAAAACCTCAGTATAGAGCGAAGGCTGCCGGGGAAGGGTTAACTAACGATTTTGTTAAAAAAAGAAAAAAAAAGGGAAAAATACAGCAAAAAACGCAATGTGTGAAAGAACCCTTACAGCTCCAACAGGATCTGACACCCAGCTTTTCCTGGATATGCAGCACGCCCATTGTGGCAGGACTGCTGCACGATTAGGAAGTGGGAAAGCTGGGTGAGTAGAAATGGTGGCCAGCTGTCCTAGGGGTCATGGCATTGCCTCCACACTCACCTTCTTCTGGGTGACGGCGTCTTCCAGCTCCTTCAGCTCCTCGGAAGCTTGTAACATCTGCTCCTCGGCGTGGACGATTTCCTGCCGCAGTTCAGTCAATTTGGCTTCAGCTAAAAAAATTAAAAATAAATTCTAAACTTTCTGACAGGGAGATGTGGACCCAGAGGGCACTGTACGTCTGACACCGACACGTGGACCCAGAGGGCACCGCACGTCTGACGCCGACACGTGGACCCAGAGGGCACCGCACGTCTGACGCCGACACGTGGACCCAGAGGGCACCGCACGTCTGACGCCGACACGTGGACCCAGAGGGCACCGCACGTCTGACGCCGACACGTGGACCCAGAGGGCACCGCACGTCTGACGCCGACACGTGGACCCAGAGGGCACCGCACGTCTGACGCCGACACGTGGACCCAGAGGGCACCGCACGTCTGACGCCAACACGTGGACCCAGAGGGCACCGCACGTCTGATCCTGAGGATACCACACGTCTGCCATCGAGATGTGGTCACAGAGGGCACCAGCTGGTCTATACACTGTACGTACAAGTCTAACTTCTGCACTGCTGAGGTAATACTACAACCCTCAACATTGTGCAGATGCTGCCCTAGTGGCTGTGTGTGGTCTTACCGGATCGTATTCTCTTCTCCTTTTCGTTCAGGTCCACGTCGAGGCTGGTGTGAATCCTTGCCCGGATCTGCTGATTTCTGATCTGGTCATCGGTATCCGGCTCGATCTTCCCGACCTGTATGTGCTGGGCATGACTGGGGATGTAGTCCTCTCGAGCATACAGGTTCCTCTTGTACTTGGCTTTCCCAATGTACGGGCTCTCCCCAGGAGCATCCTCGGCGTCTGCCTCCTGTACATGACAGAAACCGGCACATGACGGCAGGGAGTATAACCCTATTCTGCATTACAGAACGGGTGTGGTGGCCCTAGAGTACCTCTCCCACATGTTGTCACCCAGCTTTCCCAGAGGTCTGCAGAGCTAATCCGCCCAGCAGCATTATGGGAGCACGGCTCGGTAACTGGCTGACCTGCCCGGCCTCCGGAAAGCTTAGAAATGGAGGACAGGGACCTCTACCTAAAAGATCCAGCAGCTTCCTGCTGGACTCAACACTACACACAACTACAACTCTCATCAGTCAGGTTGGCTAGAAGGTCACCTCGGAGGTCAGATATCCCAGGGGCTCGAACTTGGCGTCGATCTTGTAGAAGGCGAGCTCCTGCTCCAGCTCGTACTGCTTCTGACAGGCGCGGGTCAGCTCCAGCGTCTTCTGCTTCAGCTACAAAGAAAAAAGCGGAAATGAGCGCGAGGGAGAGATGGGCGACTACGGCACAGACGCCACGCACATCACACCACCACACAGCACAGAACACGCCACAGATCATGATGGCTGCAGGTCTACATGCTGAGGGTAGTAGTTCTGCACCCCCCTTCAGCCATCATGAGACCACTTGCGATATTGTACCTCACACACGGCATGCAGAGCGCCTCCCACAGGACGCACATGGCAAGTCTAATGGAGGAGAGACAGCACAGAGAGAAGTCATGCAGATGACATGCAGCCCGCTATGGGGAGACGAGCTCCAATACCTGCACACGGGGGGCCGAGGAGGCGCTGCAAGGAAGAGAGAAGGAGTCAAGAAGAGAGGTGCTGGGGCTATGGGTGCCAGCAGAAGTGGGGGTATGGGGGTCTTCACACCGTCCGCCCGCTGGAAGGTCCAAACTCCCATGTACACAGCTCTCCTCAGACCAGACATCAGTTACATGCTCCGCAATGTGGTTCTGGCCTTCTAAACATGAACCAGGAGGATCAGGATGAGCAGAGCTGGGGAAGCGCTGCCCGTCTTGGGGGAATTCACAGTTCCACACCCACTAGTATCTTGAAAAGCAGCGCGAGCTATCTAACGCACCTACAGGCTGTGATGGAAAGCATGGGGTTGGGCCCCGTATCCTTGCGATGGCTGCATTTGTTATGAAGAGGCCCGAACATTGGGATAGGAGAAAATGGGGAGTCGGGACCGGGTAGGAGGTCCTCTTCTTCATCATCACAGAGTGTGGCGAAACCAACCTCGCCACTGGGTGCTGGAGAAGCCGGTTTATCAGCCTCTTGCCCCAGGATTATGGGCCCTCTCATCAGCCCATGCTAAACTTAAACCCCATGGCGACTTGACTGTGTTTGTGGCATCTGAGCGCTCAGATCCAAGCCATCTGGGGACATGTTAAATGTCTATGTTACTGTAATGGTTGGGACATTGTATATTTGTATAGTGATATCTGTCCTATTGTCTCCACGTGTGTATTGGCGATTTCCCTTTGTCCTGAGAGATAACTGAATTACTCCTCGGTTGTCTCCAGGACAGAAGACATTGTGTATTCTCCTGCCTGTGATAATTACATCAACCCATTGTGTAAGGTAATTGTATCACAGGCAGAGGGGAGGATTTTGTGTGGGAGTGTTTTACTGTATTGTATGTGTTCATTGGCTGTTTTTACAAAACCCTGTGGGTGGTACTGATGTGTAACAATGTTATATAAGATCAATTAATACACAGCTCTGGGTGACCACTGCTTGACCCTCAACACGGAGCCTCGTCTCGTTCTTGGGGGGATTCACTGTATGCTGTTAGAGACTGATTGCTAGGAGTGTAAGCCGCTTGGGTGCGTTTCCTATTCGTCTGCTAGCAGCTATTCGTGAGGTTCCGTCCGGAGTTTGGAGCAAACCCTTGTATGCCGTTACACAGAGCGACTGACATGTTTAAGCCGAACATCTTCACAAATTATTATCTTCAGAAGGGGGGGGGGGGGGTCTCCTTGTAGCATTATGGAATTATACTGCCGTCAGGAGCTCCGTCCTGGCCGTGGACTCCTCTAAAGATCCAGGTGCTTAGACAACCCACTACACATACAAAGGGGGTGACCTCGCCGGTACAGAGGTGACAATCTGCGGGGTCCTCTCTAACATCTCCTGCCATTGGTCCTCCTCTAGGGGCCCCACCCCGGTCCCCCTGTGTACCGGGTAATCCTTCAGTACCAGGTCCAGTATAGCCCTGGGCGTCTTGGACTGCTTACTCTGGATTGGCTTCACGGAAACCTCAGAGACGTCGCCTGGCCCTGGTGTGAGGCTCGGAGGCTGGCAGCGGTGGGCGGAGGCGAGCTGTGCTCTTCATCCATGGACATATTTCCCCATCTTACTGTATGTTGGGGGGGGAGGTGATGAGACGCAGGCGATGGGATATCCCTGAGTGAAGTCGCTCATAGAGCTCCGTAGTCTCTTTGTGGGGGATTAGGGGGCACTCCGGCTGTCCTACTCTGCTGTACAGGACTATTGGAAAGCCGTGGAGATCCTGATTAATAGTTTTTCATCTACTTTCACACATTTTTGATATCGAACATCAGAGTAAACCTATTATAGTGGGAATACATAGAGCGGGACAAGGATGGACACTACTCCCATCATCTCTGAGTGCAATGACTGGATTGAGGAGACTTCAGTACTCGCTGACCGGCTGTCTAGATTCTCTAGGGGGAGCACTGCGCTCTAATCCCAATCGGAGAGTCTCGCGGGGCAACCTTTCTATTTCCGCCCTTTGGTCACTGATATTTTGGACCTTACGGATCTTTACTTGAAACCTTAAAGGGCTTCTGTCACACCCAAAACACATTATTATTTTTTGGGCTTGTTAAAATCCTTATTGGACGACTATGCCCTATATCGGGCTCTTACCGTGGTCTGTGGCTTCTTTTCCTTAAAAATCGGTCTTTTAAAATATGCAAATCACTTCACTACCAACAAGTCGGGCGTCTACTTGCTGGTATCCGCCGCAAAAAACCGCCCCCTCCTCCGGTTGATTGACAGGGCCAGCGAGCGCTCTCCTCTTCTGACTGGCCCTGTCCGTATTTCAAATCCCGCGCCTGTCTTCATTCGGCGCAGGCGCTCAGAGAAGGACGCTCGCCTCCTCAGCACTCCCTCAGTGCGCCTGCGCCGATGACTTCTTCTCTTTCGGTGACGTAATGGGCGCAGGCGCACTGAGGGAGTGCTGAGGAGGCGAGCGTCCTTCTCTCAGAGCGCCTGCGCCGAATGAAGACAGGCGCGGGATTTGAAATACGGACAGGGCCAGTCAGAAGAGGAGAGCGCTCGCTGGCCCTGTCAATCAACCGGAGGAGGGGGCGGTTTTTTGCGGCGGATACCAGCAAGTAGACGCCCGACTTGCCGGTAGTGAAGTGATTTGCATATTTTAAAAGACCGATTTTTAATGAAAAGAAGCCACAGACCACGGTCAGAGCCCGATATAGGGCATAGTCGTCCAATAAGGATTTTAACAAGCCCAAAAAATAATAATGTGTTTTGGGGCTGACAGAAGCCCTTTAAGAAAAATCTGATTGAAAAAGAAGAAAAGTAGCGCGAGCTGCAGCAGTAAAAGCCGTGGTCCCTGCAGACGCCGCGCGGCAGTGAGGAGGGTCCCAGGGGCCACAACAACACCCTAACCCAAACAGGACAGGGCCCCGGGCGTCACTGAATGTAATGTAACCTGCGAGAAAGACATGGCGGCTCCTCAAACAAATACTGACGGGAGGAGAATAGGATGAGCAGGTTAAAAGACACAGGACAAACCGGATGTAATATAATATCACACCGCGTGACCGGGCAGGACGCCATTATACTATACTGGATGTAATATCACCGCGTGACCGGGCAGGACGCCATTATACTATACCGGATGTAATATCAACGCGTGACCGGGCAGGACACCATTATAATATACCGGATGTAATATCACCGCATGACCAGGCAGGACGCCATTATAATATACTGGCTGTAATATCACCGCGTGACCGGGCAGGACGCCATTATACTATACCGGATGTAATATCACCGTGTGACAGGGCAGGACGCCATTATAATATACCGGATGTAATATCACCGCGTGACAGGGCAGGACGCCATTATAATATACCGGATGTAATATCACCGCGTGACCGGGCAGGACGCCATTATACTATACTGGATGTAATATCACCGCGTGACCGGGCAGGACGCCATTATAATATACCGGATGTAATATCACCGCGTGACCGGGCAGGACGCCATTATAATATACCGGATGTAATATCACCGCGTGACCGGGCAGGATGCCATTATACTATACTGGATGTAATATCACCGCGTGACCGGGCAGGACGCCATTATAATATACCGGATGTAATATCACCGCGTGACCGGGCAGGACGCCATTATAATATACCGGATGTAATATCACCGCGTGACCGGGCAGGACGCCATTATACTATACCGGATGTAATATCACCGCATGACCAGGCAGGACGCCATTATAATATACTGGCTGTAATATCACCGCGTGACCGGGCAGGACGCCATTATACTATACCGGATGTAATATAATATCACCGTGTGACAGGGCAGGACGCCATTATAATATACCGGATGTAATATCACCCGCGTGACCGGGCAGGACGCCATTATACTATACCGGATGTAATATAATATCACCGCGTGACCGGGCAGGACGCCATTATACTATACCGGATGTAATATCACCGCGTGACCGGGCAGGACGCCATTATACTATACCGGATGTAATATCACCGCGTGACCGGGCAGGACACCATTATAATATACCGGATGTAATATCACCGCGTGACCGGGCAGGACGCCATTATAATATACCGGATGTAATATCAACGCGTGACCGGGCAGGACACCATTATAATATACCGGATGTAATATCACCGCGTGACCGGGCAGGACGCCATTATACTATACCGGATGTAATATCAACGCGTGACCGGGCAGGACGCCATTATAATATACCGGATGTAATATCACCGCATGACCAGGCAGGACGCCATTATAATATACTGGCTGTAATATCACCGCGTGACCGGGCAGGACGCCATTATAATATACCGGATGTAATATAATATCACCGCGTGACCGGGCAGGACGCCATTATACTATACCGGATGTAATATCAACGCGTGACCGGGCAGGACACCATTATAATATACCGGATGTAATATCACCGCGTGACCGGGCAGGACGCCATTATAATATACCGGATGTAATATCACCGCGTGACCGGGCAGGACACCATTATAATATACCGGATGTAATATAATATCACCGTGTGACAGGGCAGGACGCCATTATAATATAGAGGATGTAATATCAACGCGTGACCGGGCAGGACGCCATTATACTATACCGGATGTAATATCACCGCATGACCAGGCAGGACGCCATTATAATATACTGGCTGTAATATCACCACGTGACCGGGCAGGACGCCATTATAATATACCGGATGTAATATAATATCACCGTGTGACAGGGCAGGACGCCATTATAATATACCGGATGTAATATCACCGCGTGACCGGGCAGGACGCCATTATAATATACCGGATGTAATATCACCGCGTGACCGGGCAGGACACCATTATAATATACCGGATGTAATATCACCGCGTGACCGGGCAGGACGCCATTAAAATACCGCATGTAATATCACCGCGTGACCGGGCAGGACGCCATTATAATATACCGGATGTAATATCACCGCGTGACCGGGCAGGACACCATTATAATATACCGCATGTAATATCACCGCATGACCGGGCAGGACACCATTATAATATACCGGATGTAATATCACCGCGTGACCGGGCAGGACGCCATTATAATATACCGGATGTAATATCACCGCGTGACCGGGCAGGACGCCATTATACTATACCGGATGTAATATCACCGCGTGACCGGGCAGGACGCCATTATAAAAAACCGCATGTAATATCACCGCGTGACCGGGCAGGACGCCATTATAATATACCGCATGTAATATCACCGCGTGACCGGGCAGGACGCCATTATAATATACCGGATGTAATATCACCGCGTGACCAGGCAGGACGCCATTATAATATACCGGATGTAATATCACCGTGTGACCAGGCAGGACGCCATTATAATATACCGGATGTAATATCACCGCGTAACTGGGCAGGACGCCATTATAATATACCGGATGTAATATCACCGCATGACCGGGCAGGACGCCATTATAATATACCGCATGTAATATCACCGCATGACCGGGCAGGACGCCATTATAATATACCGGATGTAATATAATATCACCGCGTGACCGGGCAGGACGCCATTATAATATACCGGATGTAATATCACCGCGTGACCGGGCAGGACGCCATTATAATATACCGGATGTAATATCACCGCGTGACCGGGCAGGACACCATTATAATATACCGGATGTAATATAATATCACCGCGTGACCGGGCAGGACGCCATTATAATATACCGGATGTAATATCACTGCGTGACCGGGCAGGACGCCATTATAATATACCGGCTGTAATATCACCGCGTGACCGGGCAGGACGCCATTATAATATACCGCATGTAATATCACCGCGTGACCGGGCAGGACGCCATTATAATATACCGGATGTACTATCATCGCGTGACTGGGCAGGACACCATTATAATATACCGGATGTAATATCACCGCGTGACCGGGCAGGACGCCATTATAATATACCGGATGTAATATCACCGCGTGACCGGGCAGGACGCCATTATAATATACCGGATGTAATATCACCGCGTGACCGGGCAGGACGCCATTATAATATAGCGGATGTAATATCACCGCGTGACCGGGCAGGACGCCATTATAATATACCGGATGTAATATCACCGCATGACACCATTATAATATACCGGATGTAATATCACCGCATGACCGGGCAGGACGCCATTATAATATACCGGATGTAATATCACCACATGACACCATTATATATATACCGGATGTAATATCACCGCATGACCGGGCAGGACGCCATTATAATATACCGGATGTAATATCACCGCGTGACCGGGCAGGACGCCATTATACTATACCGGATGTAATATCACCGCGTGACCGGGCAGGACGCAATTATAATATACCGGATGTAATATAATATCACCGCATGACGCCATTATAATATACCGGATGTAATATCACCGCATGACCGGGCAGGACGCCATTATAATATACCGGATGTAATATCACCGCATGACACCATTATAATATACCGGATGTAATATCACCGCGTGACCGGGCAGGACGCCATTATACTATACCGGATGTAATATCACCGTGTGACCCAGGACGCCATTATAATATACCGGATGTAATATCACCGCGTGACCGGGCAGGACACCATTATAAATACCGGATGTAATATCACCGCATGACACCATTATAATATACCGGATGTAATATCACCGCGTGACCGGGCAGGACGCCATTATAATATACCGGATGTAATATCACCGCATGACCGGGCAGGACGCCATTATAATATACCGGCTGTAATATCACCGCGTGACCGGGCAGGACGCCATTATAATATACCGCATGTAATATCACCGCGTGACCGGGCAGGACGCCATTATAATATACCGCATGTAATATCACCGCGTGACCGGGCAGGACGCCATTATAATATACCGCATGTAATATCACCGCGTGACCGGGCAGGACGCCATTATAATATACCGCATGTAATATCACCGCATGACCAGGCAGGACGCCATTATAATATACCGGATGTAATATCACCGCGTGACCAGGCAGGACGCCATTATAATATACCGCATGTAATATCACCGCGTGACCGGGCAGGACGCCATTATAATATACCGGATGTAATATCACCGCATGACCGGGCAGGACGCCATTATAATATACCGGATGTAATATCACCGTGTGACCGGGCAGGACGCCATTATAATATACCGGATGTAATATCACCGCGTGACCGGGCAGGACGCCATTATAATATACCGCATGTAATATCACCGCGTGACCGGGCAGGACGCCATTATAATATACCGGCTGTAATATCACCGCATGACCGGGCAGGACACCATTATAATATACTGCATGTAATATCACCGCGTGACCGGGCAGGACGCCATTATAATATACCGGATGTAATATCACCGCATGACGCCATTATACTATACCGGATGTAATATCAACGCGTGACCAGGCAGGACGCCATTATAATATACCGGATGTAATATCACCGTGTGACCAGGCAGGACGCCATTATAATATACCGGATGTAATATCACCGTGTGACCGGGCAGGACGCCATTATAATATACCGGCTGTAATATCACCGTGTGACAGGGCAGGACGCCATTATAATATACTGCATGTAATATCACCGTGTGACCGGGCAGGACGCCATTATAATATACCGAATGTAATATCACCGCGTGACCGGGCAGGACGCCATTATAATATACCGCATGTAATATCACCGCGTGACCGGGCAGGACGCCATTATAATATACCGGATGTAATATCACCGTGTGACCAGGCAGGACGCCATTATAATATACTGCATGTAATATCACCGTGTGACCGGGCAGGACGCCATTATAATATACCGGATGTAATATCACCGCGTGACCGGGCAGGACGCCATTATAATATACCGCATGTAATATCACCGCGTGACCGGGCAGGACGCCATTATAATATACCGGATGTAATATCACCGCATGACCGGGCAGGAGGCCATTATAATATACCGCATGTAATATCACCGCGTGACCGGGCAGGACGCCATTATAATATACCGGCTGTAATATCACCGCATGACCGGGCAGGACACCATTATAATATACCGGATGTAATATCAACGCGTGACCAGGCAGGACGCCATTATAATATACCGCATGTAATATCACCGTGTGACCGGGCAGGACACCATTATAATATACCGGATGTAATATCACCGCGTGACCAGGCAGGACGCCATTATAATATACCGGCTGTAATATCACCGTGTGACCAGGCAGGACGCCATTATAATATACCGGATGTAATATCACCGTGTGACCAGGCAGGACGCCATTATAATATACCGGCTGTAATATCACCGTGTGACCGGGCAGGACGCCATTATAATATACCGGATGTAATATCACCGCATGACCAGGCAGGACGCCATTATAATATACCGGATGTAATATCACCGCATGACCGGGCAGGACGCCATTATAATATACCGCATGTAATATCACCGCGTGACCAGGCAGGACGCCATTATAATATACCGGCTGTAATATCACCGTGTGACCAGGCAGGACGCCATTATAATATACCGGATGTAATATCACCGCATGACGCCATTATAATATACCGGCTGTAATATCACCGTGTGACCGGGCAGGACGCCATTATAATATACCGGCTGTAATATCACCGCATGACCGGGCAGGACGCCATTATAATACCGCATGTAATATCACCGTGTGACCAGGCAGGACGCTATCCTCAGCGCTTGACTCCATACTACAGCTCTGGTGGTGACTGGAGCACAGGCTGTGGGGGTCGTACCTGTCATGGCGGGGGCTTTGACCACTTACCAGCTCGTTCTTGGTGCCCATCTCACACCCCAGCTCCTTGCAGCTCTTCTTCTGCTGTTGCAGCTCCTCCCGCAGAGACATGTTCAGACAGTTCTGGTTGTGGAGCTCGCTGAGGACCTTGGTCTTCTGGCTCTGCAGGTCCTCAATCTCCTCCATCTTCTTCTCCAGGTCCTTCTCCAGCTTCTCCACCTCCTCTACAAGTAGAAGATGTCAGTATTAACCCCTGAGCCCCCGCAGATGGAGTGGAGAGAATCAAGAGACACCTATGTGCGCCAGAGGACCCCGGGTGACTCATCTGAGCGGGGGGTGTCGGAGCCATCGCCCGTCCAGGATCACAGACATGGAGACTACGGAAACGACAGCCTCCAGGTATGAGCCGCTCACCGGCCGTCCTGAAGAGCGGGTAATCTACAGAGCTAGAACCCAGACTCCGGAAAGTCTGTAAAACCTGATAGGGGTTGTAGTCTTCTATAGTGCCCTGTGGTCTCCATAGCTACAGTTACCGCACATGAAACCTTGTACTGCTACTGTCTAATTGCCCCTAATGTGGATCAGGACCCGGTCACATGACTGATTCTAGAGGGCTGTACCTCGGGTGATTTCCCATCATGCACTGAGCTATGACCCGGTCACATGACTGATTCTAGAGGGCTGTACAGGGTGATTTCCCATCATGCACTGAGCTATGACCCGGTCACATGACTGATTCTAGAGGACTGTACAGGGTGATTTCCCATCATGCACTGGGCTATGACGCGGTCACATGACTGATTCTAGAGGGCTGTACCTCGGGTGATTTCCCATCATGCACTGAGCTATGACCCGGTCACATGACTGATTCTAGAGGACTGTACAGGGTGATTTCCCATCATGCACTGAGCTATGACCCGGTCACATGACTGATTCTAGAGGGCTGTACCTCGGGTGATTTCCCATCATGCACTGAGCTATGAGCCGGTCACATGACTGATTCTAGAGGACTGTACAGGGTGATTTCCCATCATGCACTGAGCTATGAGCCGGTCACATGACTGATTCTAGAGGGCTGTACCTCGGGTGATTTCCCATCATGCACTGGGCTATGACGTGGTCACATGACTGATTCTAGAGGACTGTACAGGGTGATTTCCCATCATGCACTGAGCTATGACCCGGTCACATGACTGATTCTAGAGGGCTGTACAGGGTGATTTCATATCATGCACTGGGCTATGACCCGGTCACATGACTGATTCTAGAGGGCTGTACCTCTGGTGATTTCCCATCATGCACTGGGCTATGACCCGGTCACATGACTCATTCTAGAGGGCTGTACCTCGGGTGATTTCCCATCATGCACTGAGCTATGAGCCGGTCACATGACTGATTCTAGAGGGCTGTACAGGGTGATTTCATATCATGCACTGGGCTATGACCCGGTCACATGACTGATTCTAGAGGGCTGTACCTCGGGTGATTTCCCATCATGCACTGGGCTATGACCCGGTCACATGACTGATTCTAGAGGGCTGTACCTCGGGTGATTTCCCATCATGCACTGAGCTATGAGCCGGTCACATGACTCATTCTAGAGGGCTGTACCTCGGGTGATTTCCCATCATGCACTGGGCTATGACCCGGTCACATGACTCATTCTAGAGGGCTGTACAGGGTGATTTCATATCATGCACTGGGCTATGACCCGGTCACATGACTGATTCTAGAGGGCTGTACCTCGGGTGATTTCCCATCATGCACTGAGCTATGACCCGGTCACATGACTCATTCTAGAGGGCTGTACAGGGTGATTTCCCATCATGCACTGGGCTATGAGCCGTCACATGACTGATTCTAGAGGGCTGTACAGGGTGATTTCCCATCATGCACTGAGCTATGAGCCGGTCACATGACTGATTCTAGAGGGCTGTACCTCGGGTGATTTCCCATCATGCACTGAGCTATGAGCCGGTCACATGACTGATTCTAGAGGACTGTACAGGGTGATTTCCCATCATGCACTGAGCTATGAGCCGGTCACATGACTGATTCTAGAGGGCTGTACCTCGGGTGATTTCCCATCATGCACTGGGCTATGACGTGGTCACATGACTGATTCTAGAGGACTGTACAGGGTGATTTCCCATCATGCACTGAGCTATGACCCGGTCACATGACAGATTCTAGAGGCTGTACCTCTGGCGATTTCCCATCATGCACTGGCTATGACGCGGTCACATGACAGATTCTAGAGGGCTGTACCTCTGGTGATTTCCCATCATGCACTGGGCTATGACGTGGTCACATGACTGATTCTAGAGGACTGTACAGGGTGATTTCCCATCATGCACTGAGCTATGACCGGTCACATGACTGATTCTAGAGGGCTGTACAGGGTGATTTCCCATCATGCACTGGGCTATGACCCGGTCACATGACTAATTCTAGAGGGCTGTACAGGGTGATTTCCCATCATGCACTGGGCTATGACCCGGTCACATGACTCATTCTAGAGGGCTGTACAGGGTGATTTCCCATCATGCACTGGGCTATGACGCGGTCACATGACTGATTCTAGAGGGCTGTACCTCTGGTGATTTCCCATCATGCACTGGGCTATGACCCGGTCACATGACTCATTCTAGAGGGCTGTACAGGGTGATTTCCCATCATGCACTGGGCTATGACCCGGTCACATGACTGATTCTAGAGGGCTGTACCTTGGGTGATTTCCCATCATGCACTGGGCTATGACCCGGTCACATGACTAATTCTAGAGGACTGTACAGGGTGATTTCCCATCATGCACTGAGCTATGCCGGTCACATGACTGATTCTAGAGGGCTGTACAGGGTGATTTCCCATCATGCACTGGCTATGACCGGTCACATGACTAATTCTAGAGGGCTGTACAGGGTGATTTCCCATCATGCACTGGGCTATGACCCGGTCACATGACTGATTCTAGAGGGCTGTACAGGGTGATTTCCCATCATGCACTGGGCTATGAGCCGGTCACATGACTGATTCTAGAGGGCTGTACCTCGGGTGATTTCCCATCATGCACTGGGCTATGACCGGTCACATGACTGATTCTAGAGGACTGTACAGGGTGATTTCCCATCATGCACTGGGCTATGACGCGGTCACATGACTGATTCTAGAGGGCTGTACCTCGGGTGATTTCCCATCATGCACTGAGCTATGAGCCGGTCACATGACTGATTCTAGAGGGCTGTACCTCGGGTGATTTCCCATCATGCACTGAGCTATGACGCGGTCACATGACTGATTCTAAAGGGCTGTACCTCGGGTGATTTCCCATCATGCACTGGGCTATGACGCAGTCACATGACTGATTCTAGAGGGCTGTACAGGGTGATTTCCCATCATGCACTGGGCTATGAGCCGGTCACATGACTGATTCTAGAGGGCTGTACCTCGGGTGATTTCCCATCATGCACTGGGCTATGACCGGTCACATGACTGATTCTAGAGGGCTGTACAGGGTGATTTCCCATCATGCACTGGGCTATGACCCGGTCACATGACTGATTCTAGAGGGCTGTACAGGGTGATTTCCCATCATGCACTGGGCTATGAGCCGGTCATATGACTGATTCTAGAGGGCTGTACCTCTGGTGATTTCCCATCATGCACTGAGCTATGAGCCGTCACATGACTGATTCTAGAGGGCTGTACAGGGATTTCCCATCATGCACTGGCTATGACTTGGTCACATGACTGATTCTAGAGGGCTGTACAGGGTGATTTCCCATCATGCACTGAGCTATGAGCCGATCACATGACTGATTCTAGAGGGCTGTACCTCGGGTGATTTCCCATCATGCACTGGGCTATGACGCGTCACATGACTGATTCTAGAGGACTGTACAGGGTGATTTCCCATCATGCACTGAGCTATGAGCCGGTCACATGACTGATTCTAGAGGGCTGTACCTCGGGTGATTTCCCATCATGCACTGAGCTATGAGCCGGTCACATGACAGATTCTAGAGGGCTGTACCTCGGGTGATTTCCCATCATGCACTGAGTTATGACCCGGTCACATGACTGATTCTAGAGGGCTGTACCTCGGGATTTCCCATCATGCACTGGGCTATGACCCGGTCACATGACAGATTCTAGAGGGCTGTACCTCGGGATTTCCCATCATGCACTGAGTTATGACCCGGTCACATGACTGATTCTAGAGGACTGTACAGGGTGATTTCCCATCATGCACTGGCTATGAGCCGGTCACATGACTGATTCTAGAGGGCTGTACCTCGGGAGATTTCCCATCATGCACTGGGCTATGACGAGGTCACATGACTGATTCTAGAGGACTGTACAGGGTGATTTCCCATCATGCACTGGGCTATGACGCGGTCACATGACTGATTCTAGAGGGCTGTACCTCGGGTGATTTCCCATCATGCACTGGGCTATGACGCGGTCACATGACTGATTCTAGAGGGCTGTACAGGGTGAT
The DNA here is from genome assembly GCF_905171765.1 of Bufo bufo. Taxonomy (NCBI): domain Eukaryota; kingdom Metazoa; phylum Chordata; class Amphibia; order Anura; family Bufonidae; genus Bufo; species Bufo bufo. Next base: position 16,851 of record NW_024400837.1, read on the forward strand.
TTCCCATCATGCACTGAGCTATGACCGGTCACATGACTGATTCTAGAGGGCTGTACCTCGGGTGATTTCCCATCATGCACTGGGCTATGACGCAGTCACATGACTGATTCTAGAGGGCTGTACCTCAGGTGATTTCCCATCATGCACTGAGCTATGAGCCTCACATGACTGATTCTAGAGGGCTGTACAGGTGATTTCCCATCATGCACTGGCTATGAGCCGGTCACATGACTGATTCTAGAGGGCTGTACCTCGGGTGATTTCCCATCATGCACTGGGCTATGACGCGGTCACATGACTGATTCTAGAGGGCTGTACAGGGTGATTTCCCATCATGCACTGGGCTATGACCGGTCACATGACTGATTCTAGAGGGCTGTACCTCGGGTGATTTCCCATCATGCACTGAGCTATGAGCCGGTCACATGACTGATTCTAGAGGGCTGTACCTCGGGTGATTTCCCATCATGCACTGGGGTGGGCCACGTGTGGCCGGGTAACAGGCTACATAAAGCATCAGACACAAGCCCTGGACAGGAGGGGCGCTGTTTTTTTGGAAGAAGCCATGTTTTCCTGCGGCATGTGCCGCGGACTCACCCTGATGGAAGCGGTGGTGCGCCTCCTGCCGCTCCTGGTCCGTGATGGTCTCTCCATCCAAAGTGTGCAAGGAACGCAAGTGGAAGACGAGGTAGGGCCGGTAATGGGGGAGCGCGGCCACCGGATTGTCAGCCAAATACAGCGACATCAGGTCTTTCAACGGCTTCAAGCGGGAAACGTCCTGCAACTGCAGAAGGGGGTGAGTAGCTGCAGAGGTCCAATTACCTGCGACCCAGGTCTGGGCCCACATGACATCACGACTTACTGAGGAGATGACATTCTGCTTCAGACTCAGGACCCTCAGAGCCTTCAGCTTCTTCCCCATCCAGGCCGGGATGTGCTCGATCTGATTAGCAGACAGGTTCAGCTTCTGCAGACTCTGCATGTGCTCCAGAGCTTCAATCTTCCTGCAAGACATGAGGCAGAGACTGTACCCGGGACCGTATCCCGCCGGGTGCCCGACCGCACCCGGGACCGCATCCAGCCGGGTGCCCGACCGCACCCGGGGCCGTATCCCGCCGGGTGCCCGACCGTACCCGGGACCGTATCCAGCCGGGTGCCCGACCGCACCCGGGGCCGTATCCAGCCGGGTGCCCGACTGCACCCGGGGCCGTATCCAGCCGGGTGCCCGACTGCACCCGGGGCCGTATCCAGCCGGGTGCCCGACTGCACCCGGGGCCGTATCCAGCCGGGTGCCCGACTGCACCCGGGGCCGTATCCAGCCGGGTGCCCGACTGCACCCGGGGCCGTATCCAGCCGGGTGCCCGACTGCACCCGGGGCCGTATCCAGCCGGTGCCCGACTGCACCCGGGGCCGTATCCAGCCGGGTGCCCGACTGCACCCGGGGCCGTATCCAGCCGGGTGCCCGACTGCACCCGGGGCCGTATCCAGCCGGGTGCCCGACTGCACCCGGGGCCGTATCCAGCCGGGTGCCCGACTGCACCCGGGGCCGTATCCAGCCGGGTGCCCGACTGCACCCGGGGCCGTATCCCGCCGGGTGCCCGACTGCACCCGGGGCCGTATCCCGCCGGGTGCCCGACTGCACCCGGGGCCGTATCCCGCCGGGTGCCCGACTGCACCCGGGCCGTATCCCGCCGGGTGCCCGACTGCACCCGGGCCGTATCCCCGACTGCAACCCGGGGCCGTATCCCGCCGGGTGCCCGACTGCACCCGGGGCCGTATCCCGCCGGGTGCCCGACTGCACCCGGGGCCGTATCCAGGGATAACTGAAGGGCGCTCTCACCTGATCCTGTTGGGTAGGGGGGTGAGGACAGCTATGTCTATGGCTGGCTGGCAGGAGGGATAACTGAGGGGCGCTCTCACCTGATCCTGGTGGAGTAGAGGGGTGAGGACAGCTGTGTCCATGGCTGGCTGACAGGAGGGATAACTGAGGGGCGCTCTCACCTGATCCTGGTGGAGTAGGGGGGTGAGGACAGTTGTGTCTATGGCTGGCTGGCAGGAGGGATAACTGAGGGGCGCTCTCACCTGATCCTGGTGGAGTAGAGGGGTGAGGACAGCTGTGTCCATGGCTGGCTGACAGGAGGGATAACTGAGGGGCGCTCTCAACTGATCCTGGTGGAGTAGGGGGGTGAGGACAGTTGTGTCTATGGCTGGCTGACAGGAGGGATAACTGAGGGGCGCTCTCACCTGATCCTGGTGGAGTAGGAGATGAGGACAGCTGTGTCCATGGCTGGCTGACAGGAGGGATAACTGAGGGGCGCTCTCACCTGATCCTGGTGAGTAGGGGGTGAGGACAGTTGTGTCTATGGCTGGCTGACAGGAGGGATAACTGAGGGGCGCTCTCACACTGATCCTGGTGGAGTAGGGGGTGAGGACAGCTGTGTCCATGGCTGGCTGACAGGAGGGATAACTGAGGGGCGCTCTTACCTGATCCTGTTGGGAGTAGGGGGTGAGGACAGCTGTGTCCATGGCTGGCTACAGGAGGGATAACTGAGGGGCGCTCTCACCTGATCCTGGTGGAGTAGAGGGGTGAGGACAGCTGTGTCCATGGCTGGCTGACAGGAGGGATAACTGAGGGGCGCTCTCACCTGATCCTGGTGGAGTAGGGGGGTGAGGACAGTTGTGTCTATGGCTGGCTGACAGGAGGATAACTGAGGGGTGCTCTCACCTGATC
>NW_024400838.1:0-19510 GCF_905171765.1 Bufo bufo
TTCTGCCATCCCTATATGGCACTTGCTGGGTTTTAGGGTCAGGTTGGCTTCCCTGATCCTATCTAGGATAAACCCGATATGGGTTAAATGTTCTTCCCAGGAGCTGCTGAATATGGCGATATCGTCTAAATATGCGCACGCAAACTCCTGGGATCCTTCCAATAGCCGATCTACCATCCTCTGAAAGGTAGCCGGGGCGTTCTTCATCCCAAATGGCATGACCTTAAACTGGTACAGGCCAAATGGGGTGACGAACGCCGACTTGGGGATGGCATCCTCGGCTAGGGGAATCTGCCAGTACCCCTTACACAAATCTATCGTCGTGAGGTACTGACCACGGGCCATCTTATCTAAGAGTTCGTCTATCCTGGGCATAGGATAGGCGTCTGATACAGTCTTGTCATTTAACTTCCGGTAGTCTACGCAGAAACGGGTCGTGCCGTCCCGTTTCGACACTAAAACTACCGGGGAAGCCCAGGGGCTGTCGGAGTGTTCTATCACCCCAAGCTCTAACATTTCGTCAATCTCCTTACGCATGTGTTACTTGACAGATTCAGGGATGCGGTAAGGGGGTTGACGCATGGGCAGCTGACCAGGGGTCTCCACTCGGGGAGTGGCTAGGGGGGTATACCCTGGTACATTAGAGAAGGTTTCGCTTTTCTCTCGTAAGAGATCTACAATCTGGTCCCTTTCCTGCGGGTTTAATCTTTCCCCCAATTGTACCTCTCCCAGGTCTTCGTTACGGTTCCCCATTCCCAGGAAATCAGGGAGAGGTAAATTGTCCATATCTTCTGCAGCAGAGGCGCAAATAGCATTTACCTCCTCTGGGCATTCATGATAGGGTTTTAACATGTTAACATGGAGCATCCGGCTAACTCCTGCTCCCGTACATGGACCGATCACATAGGTGGTGTCACAGACTTGTTCCACCACCTTGTATGGGCCCTGCCAGGAAGCCTGCAGTTTATCATTCTTAACAGGTTTAAGGATCAACACCTTTTCCCCCACTTGAAAACTGCGATCCCTAGCACCTCTATCATACCATCGGCGCTGCCGGTTCTGGGCCGCCCAGAGGTTAGAGCGTACGGCCTCGGTTAGCTCCTCCAAGCGGTCCCGAAACTCCAGCACATATGGTACAACAGGGGTACCATCTATCGTGACTTCCCCCTCCCAATGTTCCCGGATTAAATCTAAGGGGCCCCTTACCCTCCTTCCGAACAATAACTCGAAAGGTGAGAACCCAGTGGACTCTTGAGGTACCTCCCTGTATGCGAACAACAGGTGGGGCAAAAACCGCTCCCAGTTCTTCTGGGTCTCCATGAATGTACGGAGCATTTGTTTCAATGTTCCGTTAAATCGTTCACAGAGCCCATTAGACTGGGGGTGGTAGGCCGAGTTTATAATCGGCTTTACCCCACATGTTTTCCACAACTGGCGGGTGACTTCAGCGGTGAACTGGGTGCCCCTATCAGAAATAATCTCTCGGGGGAAACCCATGCGAGAGAATATTTTAATAAGGGCCTCGGCTACGGTCTCGGCATGAATATTAGTCAATGCCACTGCCTCAGGGTAACGGGTGGCGTAATCTACTACCGTCAGGATAAACCGCTTCCCCGAGGGGCCGGGTTTAGCTAGGGGTCCAATAATGTCAACAGCTACCCTACTGAAGGGTTCTTCAATTATAGGGAGGGAGTGTAACTTAGCCTTATATTTATCTCCTCGCTTCCCTACTCGTTGGCAGGTGTCACACGTTTGGCAATACTGCCGAATGTCTTTGGAGATACCGGGCCAAAAGAAGTTCTGCGTTAGCCGGTGTTTAGTCCGACTAACGCCTAAGTGTCCTGACAGGGGGATGTCATGAGCAATGCGTAGTAACTCACGTCGGTATCTCTTAGGTACTACTAACTGTCACATAGATACGGGAACTGTACTGGCTACTGTCTTCTCTGCATATCTATACAGTAACCCCTTTTCCCACCCATATCTCTCCCCCTCTAACCCAGTTTGGCTTCCTGCTACTTTATCTTTATATACTTGCAAGGAAGGGTCATTAGCTACCTCACTACCAAACTCTAATGGGGGGGCCCAAGGGATAACAGGGGTATTGTTCCTTACCTGAGCCTCAGAGTGATTTGCCGGTGGGTTGGTGCGGGCCTGCTGCCTGGTAACAACAGGTAAAGCTTCCTGGAGGTTCCGTTGTGGCACAAACGCCGAAGTCAGCTCCCCCAAATCGTTGCCCAAAATAATATCCGCTGGCAAATCTTGCAGGAGCCCTACTTCCACATTTCCAGACCCCGCTCCCCAATTCAAATGTACCCGGGCAGTAGGAATCTTGGAGATATTACCCCCGGCTACTCGAACAGCTACACATTCACCGGTGAGCTGGTGAGCAGGGATCAAGTGATTCCGGACCAAGGTGATGGTGGCGCCAGAGTCTCGTAATCCCTGGCGGCTCCTGCCATCTAGTTGGACGGCCTGGCAATGTCCTTGTCTGTTGTCAGAGGCTGCCTGTATCGGGTTGGCCTCGTGTAGAATGCCAAAGGGCTCCCCTGGAGGCATTGGCACCAATTGCTGCTGGGAAAACTCATTTTGGAAGCAGTGTACTGCCGCTGGGTGATGAATCTGCTGGACTGGATGCTGGAACGGGAGCTGGAACGGGGTTAGTTGTAGGGGCCCCGGAAAGGGGTCGTTGTGCAACCTTCTGTGCCCGCCGGGCATCTTGGTACTCGTCTGCCATAGTAGCTGCCACATGTACGGTATTGGGTTTGCGATCCCGTAACCAGTTTTGTAATTCGTCAGACAGTCCTTGAAAAAATTGCTCCAGTAATAGCAATTGTAACAGCTCTTCCAGCTGGGTTACCTGTGCTGCTTGTACCCATCCTTTAGCAGCACGGGTCAATCTATGTGCCCATTCCGTGTGGGTATCTCTCTCGGCTTTCTTTAGCTCCCGAAAGCGCTGGCGGTATGCCTCAGGGGTAATGGCATACCGGGTCAATATGGCTTGTTTTACCTTTTGATAATCTGTGCTGTCCTCATCTGGCATAGTCCGGTATGCTTCCGCTGCCCTACCCGACAATTTGCCGGCCAATAGGGGTACCTTATCCGCAGGATCGATTTTATGCAGCTGGCATAATCTTTCGAAGTCCTGCAGGTACCCATCAATGTCCTCGGTTTCCACATAGGTTTTAAATGCATGGTGCGGTAATTTCTGTTTTTCTGATATTACCGGATATGCAGGAGGGTTTGCTCCCCCAGGTGAAGTGAGGTTTGGTCGGGTGGCCGCTAGATATTCATTAATATCAGCTGATGTCCTTTCCAGAAATTCCTGGGAATGTGTCAACGGAAAAAATGCCAGCCTTATCCTCATTTCGTTGGCCCATGCTGAGCTATATGTTTCCGTGGCTGCTGGTGTAACTGCTGCTTGATCGCCCTCCATGAGTTCTGCAATAATGACTTTTTTCGCTTTGTTACTGGCAATAATTCCTCTGGCTTCCAGTAATGCCTTTAGCGTTTCTCTTTTCAGCCTGGTATAATCTGTCCCCATTCGTCATCTGTTCGCATAAAATCCGCATACTCACGAACGATGACTTTGTACGGATGAGGTTCCTTTCCGTTCGTATCAAATAAAACAGCTGAACGGTCTTCTGCTGTGAGATTCGAATCCCGTCGCTTGCCACCAATTGTAGCGGAGAGGCAGGGTGAAGTGCAGTATCTCCGCTGGTAGACAGGAACAATCAGAATGAAATGCAGGTAGCGTGTATATATCCCATCCCTCCAAGAACTAGACGACACATAGCTTGGAGGTGAACTGCCTGGCCGCTAGCTTGCAGCCCTTTTTATTACATGCTCCCATGAAGGAGAGGGACACACACATTATCATACATTAAGCAATAACATTGTAGTTACAACCCACACATATTCCTCCCCTCTGTCTAGGAGATAATTGAATCAATCACTGTATCTCCCCAACTATCTCCTAAACTGAAAAGTTACTACACAATGGGACAATAGAAACCCACCCAGCATATTCCTCCCCTCTGTTTAGAGCTAATTGAGTCAACCACTGTATCTTCTCAACTATCTCCTAAGCTGAAAAGTTACTCTTATACATTTTTACAACTTTGTGAGTTTACAGGTTACATACATAAAACTTATACCAATTTAACCAGTATAACTTGAGGATAACATATCCAAAACACAGTGGCAACTTGGAATAAATGGGGGGGGGGGGGGGGAGATTGTCACAAATACAGTCCAACAGTTCTCAATGTGGCTGGTTTTGCCACAGTACCTATAGCCACATTATCTATTGTTCTTTTCTGTACGTTGAATGAATAATTTTTGGGGCCTGTAGTAAAATTGATATCCATTTTACCGTCTAATATACCTCCAGCCACATAATCACTTGTTCTTTTCTGTACAGTGAATTAATTGTTTTTGGGCCTGTAGTCCACTGGCCTGCAGTAAAATTGATATCCATTGACCATCTAATATACCTCCAGCCACATAATCACTTGATCTTTTCTGTACGGTGAATGCCTAATTGTTGGGACCTCGGAGGAATTCAACACCTGTGACGGCCACGTGTTATCGAATTTCACCTATTATCATTTAGTTTTTATTCAAGAGGGGGGATTTTGTTAGCCATGTTTTTAATCCAATTTTATATTTTTAGTTCCTTTAAACATATGTATTTGACATGTATTTGTACTGGCCTGCAGTAAAATTGATATCCAATAACCGTCTACTATACCTCCAGCCACATAGTCACTTGATGTTTTCTGTCCAGTGAATGCCTAATGTTTAGGGCCTGTGCTCCACTGGCCTGCAGTAAAATTGTTATCTAATGACCGTCTAATAAACCTCCAGCCACATAATCACTTGATCTTTTATGTACGGTGAATGCATAATTTTTGGGGCCTGTAGTCCACTGGCCTGCAATAAAATTTATATCCAATGACCATCTAATATACTTCCAGCCACATAATCACTTGATGTTTTCTGTCCGGTGAATGCCTAATGTTTGGGGCCTGTACTCCTGTGTATAAACTACAAATTGGCATGGTGATGAAATGCAGGAAGTGCTCAACCCCATATGCAGTGGTGCATCTATACCGGGGGGTCAGATTCTGCACTTGTGGTCCGCTGCTAATGGCAATCCCCAGCAAAAGTGCATACAATGGAGGATGCCCGCAGCGGATCACAAGAATCACAATAGACATCCTACACAGGATAACAAATGTGTGGATTTCTTACCACATTGTCTTACAATACAGAGGATAGCGTTTGAAATCTCTGACTGATAAATGAAATACTAGTTCAAAATCCATGTTAGGGCTAGAGATGTCGTGAACATAAAATTTTCCGTTCGCGAATGGCGAACGCAAATTAACGCAAATGTTCGCGAACAGGCGAACCGGGCAAACCGCCATAGACTTCAATAGGCAGGCGAATTTTAAAACCCACAGGGACTCTTTCTGGCCACAATAGTGATGGAAAAGTTGTTTCAAGGGGACTAACACCTGGACTGTGGCATGCCGGAGGGGAATCCATGGCAAAACTCCCATGGAAAATTACGTAGTTGACGCAGAGTCAGGTTTTAATCCATAAAGGGCATAAATCACCTAACATTTCTAAATTGTTTGGAATAACGTGCTTTAAAACATCCAGTGTGTGTATATGATCAGGTATGATGTTGTATCGATCAGGTAGTGTAAGGGTTACGCCCGCTTCACAGTGACAGACCAAACTCTGACAGACCAAACTCCCCGTTTAACGCACCGCAAACAACCGCAAAGAGTTGTTAATAGTTGACACACTCATGACATAAATTGTATTCCTCTATGCATCAATCTTGGTGTAGTGATGACTGTGCTCGTGCGCACGTTCGGGAAATTGCAGGCGATGGCAGTTTTTCAAAGCCTATGGTCGTACTGAGGTAGTTCAGTGACAGTTAAGTGACCCAGAAAACAATGATTCTGCAGTGTGGGCCCATTGTTGGCCTAGTAGGCTTTAATGATCACCTTAGATGATCACAGTGGCGTAGGGATCGCCATAGCAACCATAGCAGTGGCTATGGGGCCCTACGCCACTGGGGGCCCGTCCGGACCGCATAATTTTATTTTTTATTTTTTTTATTAATACACTACACACAGGCAGCCAGGCCCACCGCCCGCCCAGTGTAGTGGGCGGGGATCGGGCTGTCTGCGGCTCGGGCCTGGCTGGGGGGAAGGAAGGAAGCCAACAGGAACAGGGAGGAGGAGCTGTAGTAGGAGCAGGTGGGCCCGGGCCGGGGGCCGGGCGCACTGTCTGCCGCACGCACAAGGAAGGAGATTCGGAGAACATGAGGTAGGCGGTGGAGGGGGCCGGAACGGGGGCGTAGCGGAGGCGGAGCCAGGCTGGCACCAGTGCCGCAGTGCATGCAGGAAAGATTTCCTCCGGCTCCGCCTCCTAGAGTCCTAGTAACTAGAGGGAGTACTCAGGAGGCGGACTCAGGCGGTGGAGGGGGCGGGGCCGGGCCGGTGGAGTGACCTAACTTCAATTCCCTTATCTCCTGCTCATTAAATTGCCCTAGATAGCTAGTGCTCTGAATCATTCACTGAAGGGGCGTCGTTAGGTCAAAACATTCGGGGCTTCAGCCCCGGATGTTTTGACCAATGCCCCGAATGTTATGCTGGCAGTCATTTCCAGACAATCTCCTGCACAGCCCGGAGCCTGACTCCGCCCACTCATGTGACTGATCATGTGCTCCTGACATCATGCAAGGTCCTTTAGCCCACTAGGAACTATCATTCATCTCCTGAGGTAGGACATGTGAATGGAGCATTTCTAGGTGCATGTTTTGGCTGCATTCTGCCCCCCTGCCCTGTACTGTACCCCTCTGCTGCACTGTGTATACCCCCTATGCTGTATTTTGCCCCCTGCCTTGTACTGTGTACCCCATGCTGTATTCTGCCCCCTACCCTATGCTGCACTGTGTGTGCCTCCTGCCCTGTACTGCACCACCTATAATGCACTGTGCCCCCTATGCTGCACTGTGTGTGCCCCCTGCCTTATACTGTACCCCCTATAATGCACTGTGCCCCCTATGCTGCACTGTGTGTGCCCCCTGCCCAGTATTGTGCCCGCTATGCTGTACTGTCCCCCTGCCCTTTAGTGTGCCCCCTATGCTGCACTGTGCGTCCCCCCTCTTGCCCTGTACTGTACCCCCTATACTATACTGTGCCCTGTACATTGCAGCCTCCCTTCTCTGTCTCTAGTGCTTGCCACTTGGCACTATCATGGCACACTAAGGCCGGTTTCACATCACGTTTTGCCATTCGTCTAATGCACGGGTGGGCACTCCAGCTGGGCTTTGCACTCCAGCTGTTGTGAAACTACAACTCCCAGCATGCATTATTGCTCTTCTCATAACTCCCATAGAAATTAATGGAACATGCTGGGAATTGTGTTTCACAACAGCTGGAGTGCCGAAGGTTGCTGACCCCTGGTAATGTATACATAAAATGTATATGTTAACAGGTGACTCAGACTGACACCATAAAAAAAAATGATATGTTAATGTATACGTTTTTTTCTTAACAGACTTTGCAGGATACAAAACCGTAGTGTGCTGCGCTTTTGTATCCCATTTTCCAATGTAAACATCAAACGGATGGCAAAAATGTGATGTGAACTCTCCCTTACATATGCACATATAGGATACCAGGATAGTCATGGAGGGGGGGGCCCCATACAAAATTTTGCTGTGGGGCCCAGTCAGTTCTAGCTACGCCCCTGGATGATCACAAAGAAAATTAATGTTTTTTCTATGAAAAATTATCCAGCCGATCGCTTTTGGCCTGTTCACAATGAAGCAACGACCTTATCATCTGGGGTGTGCCAACATTGCCAACAGACTCATAGAGGTGATCGCTTCATTGTGATACGCAAGCCCCTTCACCACAACAAGGTAACGATCACGAAGGGGAATTGACACATGTATGTGCCTTTTTTTTGTTTTGTTTTTGCAGCCACAGTGCAGCACCAGAAGCCCGAAAAATTAGGCATGTACACATGCCTGAAAAATTAGGTATTGTTGCAGCCGCTGCTGTAGCAGTGGCTGGAAAAATGGATGTTTTCCAGGCAGAAAGTGTACTAAAACATTGCGGCTTGAACCCTAGTTGGTGGCGGAGAAGTCACGCAAGTCATCCGGCATGCAGAGATTAAATACAACAGGGGACCATTTTTAGCCCAAGGCATCTCATCAGGCCTTTTTTAGTCAAATGCATCCCCCACGGTCAGCCCCTTCGGGATCCATGCCTCATTCATCTTAATAAAGGTGAGGTAATCTAGACTTTTTTGACCTAGGCGACTTCTCTTCTCAGTGACAATACCTCCTGCTGCGCTGAAGGTCCTTTCTGACAGGACACTTGAAGCGGGGCAGGCCAGAAGTTCTATCGCAAATTGGGATAGCTCAGGCCACAGGTCAAGCCTGCACACCCAGTAGTCAAGGGGTTCATCGCTCCTCAGAGTGTCGATATCTGCAGTTAAGGCGAGGTAGTCTGCTACCTGTCGGTCGAGTCGTTTTCTGAGGGTGGATCCCGAAGGGCTGTGGTGATGCGTAGGACTTAAAAAGCTCCGCATGTCCTCCATCAACAATAAGTCTGTAAAGCGTCCTGTCCTTGCCGGCGTGGTCGTGGTAGGAGGAGGATTACTTTCACCTCTTCCCCTGTTAGATTCCCGTTGTGCTGTGAATCACCCTTAAACGCTGTGTAAAGCATACTTTTTAACTTGTTTTGGTACTGCTGCATCCTTTCCGACTTCCGGTAATTCGGTAACATTTCAGCCACTTTCTGCTTATACCGGGGGTCTAGTAGCGTGGCCACCCAGTACAGGTCGTTCTCCTTCAGCCTTTTTATACGAGGGTCCCTCAACAGGCATGACAGCATGAAAGACCCCATTTGCACAAGGTTGGATGCCGAGCTACTCATGTCCCCTTCCTCGTCCTCACTGATCTCATTGAAGGTCTGTTCTTCCCCCCAGCCACGTACAACACCACGGGTCCCAGATAGGTGACAAAAACGAGCACCCTGGGATGCCTGCTGTGGTTGGTCTTCCTCCTCCTCAAAGCCACATTCCTCCTCTGACTCCTCTTCCTCAGACTCCTCTTCCAGCGTTGCCGCAGGTCCAGCAAGCGATGATGATAAGGCTGTTTCTGGTGGTGATGGTGACCACAACTCTTCCTCTTACTCTTGACGCTCATCTACGGACTGATCCAGCACACTTCGCAGGGCAGGCTCCAGGAAGAAAACAAATGGGATGAGGTCGCTGATGGTGCCTTCGGTGCGACTGACTAGGTTTGTCACCTCCTCAAAAGGACGCATGAGCCTACAGGCATTGCGCATGAGCGTCCAGTAACGTGGCAAAAAAATACCCAGCTCCGCAGAGGCTGTCCTAGCACCCCGGTCATACAAATACTCGTTGACGGCTTTTTCTTGTTGGAGCAGGCGGTCGAACTTTAGGAGTGTTGAATTCCAATGTGTCGGGCTGTCGCAATTTAAGAGCCTCACTGGCATGTTGTTTCGCCACTGAATATCGGAAAAGTGCGCCATGACCGTGTAGGAACGCCTGAAATGGCCACACACCTTCCTGGCCTGCTTAAAAACATCCTTTAAGCCTGGGTACTTATACACAAAGCTTTGTACGATCAGATTCAACACCTGTGCCATGCACGGCACATGTGTCAACTTGCCCAAATTCAATGCCGCTAACAGATTGCTTCCGTTGTCACACACCACTTTGCCGATCTGAAGTTGGTGCGGGGTCAGCCACTGATCCACCTGTGCGTTTAGGGTGGACAGGAGTGCTGGTCCGGTGTGACTCTCTGCTTTCAGGCAAGTCAACCCCAAGACGGCGTGACACTGTTGTATCCGGGATGTGGAATAGCCCCTGGGGAGCTGGAGGGTGCAGTTGATGTGGAGCAAGACGCAGCAGCAGAAGAGGACTCAGCCGAGGAGGTTAGCAAAGAGGATGGAGTAGGAGGAGTAGAGGAGGTGGCAGCAGGCCTGCCTGCAAGTCGTGGCGGTGTCACCAACCCCGCTGCAGAGCCACGCAATCCATGCTTGGCAGCCGTCAGCAGGTTTACCCAATGCGCAGTGTACGTGATATACCTGCCCTGACCGTGCTTTGCAGACCAGGTATCAGTGGTCAGATGGACCCTTGCCCCAACACTGTGTGCCAGACATGCCATGACTTCCTTTTCCACAATCGAGTACAGGTTGGGGATTGCATTTTGTGAAAAAAAAATTTGGCCGGGTACCTTCCACTGCGGTGTCCCAATAGCTACAAATTTTTTGAAGGCCTCAGACTCCACCAGCTTGTATGGTAAAAGCTGGCGGGCTAAGAGTTCCGACAAGCCAGCTGTCAGACGCCGGGCAAGGGGGTGACTGTGACATTGGCTTCTTACGCTCAAACATTTCCTTGACAGACACCTGCCTGTGGGCAGATGAGCAGGAACTGCTGAAGGTGAGAGGCGAAGTGGCGGGTGGTTGAGAGGGAGCAAGGAGGACAGCAGTGGTGTCACGGATGATGTTGCAGATAGCTGGAAGTTATGGATAAACATCCGACTGGCTTGATCCCAAACTAAGGAGCATAAAGGTGACCCCTATAAAACCCTAAGAGCTCACCCTGACTGCTAAGCACATACAAGGGTCTCAGAGGTAGACGATTGCATGCCCTCGTACCTAGACTGTGTGACACCTGAAATCCCTATAATAGTGAGGGGACACGACCACCGTCTCCCTGCACTTAATACGGAGGGAGTCAGGGTCACCTAGAATCAAGCCAGCAAGGAAACACAATACATGAAAGGACTTATCTGAACAAGCAGTACCAGAAGACTCCAGCAGTGAACACTTCAATCCAGGAAGTAGTATAAACCGCAAATTGAGGCAGTATGGGAGGTAATATAAAGGGAGGCAATTAGTGTAAATAGGTAACAGCTGGGAGAAGGAAAGGAGATGACAAAGTGAAACCAAAACAAAAAACATCATGGAAGAGGTATAGAAGAACGTCTGCCAGAACTTCTCAGAGAGCTGGCGGTGACAAGTGGTTGACGTGGCTGAAGATGCTGGAGCAGGAGGAGGATGGTGGCTTTGAGTTTCTGTGCTGCTTGTACTCATGTGGGGGATTGGGTCAGCACAACCCGTATGTAGGTGCATATCACTATGGCGAAATACATATACAAACGGAAAATGCAAATGTGATCGCACTCTACATCCAGCACTCTGCCCTGCCTCCATGCTGGATGAGACATTGGTGTACATTTTGGCCAAAGCGTAATAAGCCACTCACCGCGTCAAGGTCGTCTCATTTGAGTGGTCCCTAACACTAGTTCCTACCTGTTTATGGGCCATGACAGCCACACAAAGTCCAGGGAATGCAGGTCAGCATGCAAGCCAAGCACACTCTGCTTTTAACCCCGTCCGGTGCCATTACAGCTTTCATCGGATCCAGGGATGCAAGTACCAACATGCATGCTGAGCCCACCATATACTTCTCCTGGAGCCAAATGGCTACTGGTAGGTTCTATATAAGCAGACTCAGTTTTATACTGACTTTAAAACCAGCCTCCAGGACAGATTGACTGGTCAGGTGTGCATGACTCAAAGGAGATCGCCACGCCTCCAATATATACTACAAAGAAAAAATGTGGGGGATTGGGTCAGCACAACCCGTATGTAGGTGCATATCACTATGGCGAAATACATATACAAACGGAAAATGCAAATGTGATCGCACTCTACATCCAGCACTCTGCCCTGCCTCCATGCTGGATGAGACATTGGTGTACATTTTGGCCAAAGCGTAATAAGCCACTCACCGCGTCAAGGTCGTCTCATTTGAGTGGTCCCTAACACTAGTTCCTACCTGTTTATGGGCCATGACAGCCACACAAAGTCCAGGGAATGCAGGTCAACATGCAAGCCAAGCACACTCTGCTTTTAACCCCGTCCGGTGCCATTACAGCTTTCATCGGATCCAGGGATGCAAGTACCAACATGCATGCTGAGCCCACCATATACTTCTCCTGGAGCCAAATGGCTACTGGTAGGTTCTATATAAGCAGACTCGGTTTTATACTGACTTTAAAACCAGCCTCCAGGACAGATTGACTGGTCAGTTGTGCATGACTCAAAGGAGATCGCCACGCCTCCAATATATACTACAAAGAAAAAATGTGGTAAAAGCTGGCGGGCTAAGAGTTCCGTCAAGCCAGCTGTCAGATGCCGGGCAAGGGGGTGACTCTGTGACATTGGCTTCTTACACTCAAACATTTCCTTGACAGACACCTGACTGTGGGCAGATGAAATAGAACTGCTGAAGGTGAGAGGCGGAGTGGCGGGTGGTTGAGAGGGGGCATGGAGAACAGCAGTGGTTGACGTGGCTGAAGATGCTGGACCAGGAGGAGGATGGTGGCTTTGAGGTTGTGTGCTGCTTGTACTCATGTGTTGATCCCATAGGCGTTTGTGATGTGAGATCATGTGCCTTCGCAAAGCAGTTGTACTTAGGTGGGTGTTGGACTTCCCACGACTCAGTTTCTTTTGGCACAGGTTGCAAATGGCATCGCTGTTATCAGAGGCAGACACACAAAAAAAATGCAACACTGCTGAGCTTTGCAATGAAGGCATTCTGGTGGTGGTAACAGCATGCGTTGATTGGCGTGCTGTCTGGCTGACCCCGGGTGTCGATACATGCTGTCTGACTGTGCCACTAGCTCCTTGCGACGACTTCCCCCTGCTTCCAACTCGTCTCCACCTCCTCTCTGTCTCCCCATCTGAACTTTCCCCCTGTTCTTCTTTTCAAGCGGGCACCCACGTGACATCCACGGACACATCGTCATCATCAACTGCTTCACTTGTATCTGACAACTCAGCAAAGGAAGCAGCAGCGGGTACAACATTATCATCATCACACCGTACGTCCATGTGTGTAATGCTGCCTGACCTAGACATATCCCTGTTATCTACATCCTCTGGCAATAATGGTTGCGCATCACTCATTTCTTCCAACTGATGTGTAAATAACTCCTCTGTCAGATCAAGTTAAGCGGATGTGGTGCTAGTGTTGGTGGTGGCGGCGGGCGGGCGAGTGGTAACTTGAGAGGTGCCCGAAGCTGAGCTGGAGGAGGATGGTGCGTCAAGGTTCCGAGCGGAAGCTGTAGAAGATTGGGTGTCCTATGTAAGCCAGTCAACTATGTTCTCAGAATTTTTCGAGTTCAGGGTACGTGGCCTCTGAACACTGGGCATTATTCTAGGGCCAAAGGAAATCACAGCACCACGACCACGACGGCCCCTGCGGGGTGGCCTGCCTCTGCCTGTCATTTTTTTTTACATTAGTGGTACTATGCGTGCAAGGTACTCTGCCACCCTATATGAGTGGTGGGCAGTGGGCACAGTACAGTCAGTGGGCCTGACACACACTGGCAGGCAACTTCAATTATATTACAGAGGAAAAATGTAATGACTTTTTTATCTGCAAGGTACTGTGCCACCCTATATGAGTGGTGGGCAGTGGGCACAGTACAATCTGTGGGCCTGACACTCACTGGCAGGCACCTGCAATTATATTACAGAGGAAAAATTAAATGACTTTTTTATCTGCAAGGTACTGTGCCACCCTATATGAGTGGTGGGCAGTGGGCACAGTACAGTCTGTGGGCCTGACACACACTGGCAGGCAACTGCAATTATATTACCTAGGAAAAATTAAATGACTTTTTTATCTGCAAGGTTTTGTGCCACCCTATATGAGTGGTGGGCAGTGGGCACAGTACAGTCTGTGGGCCTGACACTCACTGGCAGGCAACTGAAATTATATTACAGAGGAAAAATGTAATGACTTTTTTATCTGCAAGGTACTGTGCCACCCTATATGAGTGGTGTGCACACAGTACAGTCTGTGGGCCTGTTGCCTCTCACACACTGGCAGGCAACTGCAATATATATATAGAAAAAATTAATAAAAGCAGACTGATGAACCAGCCCTAAAAAGGGCTTTTAGGGGTGCTGTCAGGACGCTGTCCTTACAGCAGATGAGTCTTTGAGGACTGGAGTGAACACAGAACACTGGCCTAGCTAACGCTTTCCCTATTAATTCAGCAGCAGCAGCACTCTCCCTGCTCTAACTAACACTGCAGCTTCAGAATGAATCTAAGAGGGCTGCCGTCCTTGCTTTTTTATAGGAGGTGGGAGGGTCTGGGAGGGAGGGTATGCTGATTGGCTGGAATGTGTCTGCTGAGGTACAGGGTCAAAGTTTGCTCAATGATGACGTATAGGGGGCGGACCGAACATCGCATATGTTCGCCCGCCGCGGCTAATGCGAACAAGCGATGTTCACCGGGAACTGTTCGCCGGCGAATAGTTCGGGACATCTCTAGTTAGGGCATCTTGAGATAAAGTTTTTTTTTTTTTTTTACAAATTACAATACAAGTGTACAACGTGTGTTTTAAAATTTTCCGATCCAGATGGTAGTATATAAATCTCTGAGTGAAAACACTTGAAATTCTAGTCTGAAATCCATGTCAGGGCATTTCCAGACAGTGTAAGTGTTGGGGGCGGCTATAATCTCATAGTAGGTTGTGTTTTACACTTGAGAAAGCTTTTTTTCTTAATTTGCATATTTTAATTCACAGAAGACATTAGGCCCAAATCTGTTAGTAGCATACTGCATTATTTCCAAAGTTAATTGTCAGTGCCTTCAGTGTGTTTGTGAAAAGGAAAGTACATTTTATTGTGCCTGTCTGTCTTTAGGTTTCAGAAAACAGACTTGCAAACGGTTCCATACTTTGACTGTGTACATTAGGCAAAAAAATGTCAGGAATATGGAGGGGTTCCAAATGAAATACCCAGGGCATGGCCTTGTCCCCCCAGTATATGGGAAGTAGCAGCACCAGCAATCCAGCCAGTAGTAATACTAGTAGTAGAAGTAGTCGTAGTAGGCAACAGTTGTCCATGGCCTTGGAAAGGCGGAACATTATCATTGAAGAGAAAGAGGATGAGATTGTGGATTGGATGGCTCAATCCTCCTCTCAGTCACAGTAGGGTGACGTGGAGGTGACTTCTGAGTATGACACCGTGTCTTGGTGCCAGGGGTCACAGCATTCCTCTTGCTCCTTCTCTTTGCAGCCCTAGAGCATGCTTTCAATAGTGTTATCTCTGTCTTTACTGCCCATTCCTACTGGGGTGAGTTCCTTTTTTCTAAGAAGTGGCAAGAAAAGCCCACCACACCCTATAGCAGATCAAGAGAGCGAGACAACTTGTGTAATAGGAATCAGTGTTTGGACTGCCCTGAGGAGGAGGTTCAGAAGGAGGCTGGGGACCCCAAGCATAGCTGTGTTGGTGGTGATAACAGTGGCATCTGTAGCTAAGATATTGGCAGTGGGGACTTTGGCACTCAGGGAAAATTTCCTATTTCTCTCGGTATTCCATAAGGCAGCAAGGCCGCATCCATGGGCAGTATGGTGACTTTCACATAGTCATCATCGCTTTCTGCTTCTCTCCCTCGGACTTCTCCTTCACACAGTCGTCGGTCATCGATAACGGAAGGCATGTCCAGCAATTTGCTGGTGCACAAGTTTAATTCCCACCTGGCCAAGCTAATGGTAGTGCAGTACCTTTTAATAGAGTCTGCTGCCTTTAGGGAGCAGATGGCATATGCCACAGTGGACACTTGAAGTAGCTGTTATGATCAAGGACAGTAGATGTCTTTCACGGCCCACTGGATCAATGATTTTTGTGGTGAGGCAGCACCCCAGCATGATTGTCCTTTTGACCCCCGCATGATTGTTTCGTCCTGGCTCCCAGACCAGGTACTGACTTGTGCAAGGTGCAAACAATATTCAGGAGACTGTCCTCGCATTTCAACCATTCTTACATGGTGAGGAACGCTCTCCTAGACTTGCAGCACCAGAACAGTCTGCCACTCCACCACTTAATCCCAGACATTCCAAATTGCTGGCATTCAACATTGCACATGCTAGAGCATCTGTACGAGCAGCAGATGGCTATGACCTATTTTGCCCCAGACCACCTCAGCAGGGATCATGTGTTACTTTGAGGTTAGGCAGTGGCAGCTCATCCATGAAGCCTGTCAGGTGCTGAAGCCCTTTGAAGAGGCCACAAAGTTTGTCAGTAGGGACAATTGCTGTATGAACAATCGTATTCCTCTCATATTTATGCAGCAGGGGGTGACAGTGGAAGAAGAAGAAGTAATGCATCTTGCTGTCTGCCCTATAGCTGTTGGGGACCCACAAGGAGAAACTCCCATGGAGGAGGCTGAGGATCTGCCATTGGAGGAGGAGGAGGGGTCAGAAGTATGATGATGGCACCACCCATGACACCCAAACGTCTCACTGGGGGTCAGACTCAGAGCTAGAAAGAACTGGCTCCTTGAGGATGCTGGCCAGAATGGCAAACTGAATGCTCACTTGCTTATGCACTGACAGACGTATCATCAAGCAGTCTGATGATTACTGCATAGGCAAGCTGTTAGACCCTCGCTATCAAAGCAAAAGGAGGAAATGTTTTCCTCCCCCTGAAAAGGGAGGCCAAATTACGTTATTACCAGGAAACATTGTGTACACAGCTTGCTGCAGCCTTCAGTGAGCCTGCCACCAAAGTGTCTGATATGGGCGATCCTATCTACCCCCAGCAGAGTTACCCACATCCCGCCAACACAAGCAGCAGAAGCCTCAGCAGCAGTCAGTTCATTCTCCTCAACATGATGGAGCAGTTTTTTCACATGCCGAGACCTCCAGCCTTAACACCCAGGGTTCAGGTACCTAAACTTTGTCCTATTTCTAATGCATACCCCATTCCCTGACCCCATGGACTTCTGGGCAGGCAGACTGGAACAGTGGCCCAAACTGGCACAGTACACTGTAAAAGGGAGATATAAATTATTTATATTTTGCGTTAATATTAATAATTAATGTTAATAAATAGGCGTAAAGTCATCTTGTTGACTCCGCCTATTTATTCCTGTATACTACCTTTTCCTGAACTGCATGCGTTGGATTGCGGCGATGACACAAAAAAACTATAAACTGTATTAGAACAATAAAGTATTTATTAAACCAATAACACGTATTTACGCTATATCTATACATATTTATATCAATGGTTATTAGTGTTGGTCGAGCACCAAAGTGCTCGGGTGCTCGAGTAGAACACCTCGGGATGTACAATGGAACTCAATGGGAGAACACGAGCATTAAACCAGGCACCCGCTGCTCTGAAGAGGGGAGGGTGTCTGGTTCACAGGAAAAGGTTAGAAATTTATGGAAACACCACAGAAATGGTTCGGGAACACCATGGGGAGGATGTCTGGATGCATCTTGGACTCCCAGGTTGCTGCTGGGAAGGATGTTGTTCGAGTAGTACGCTACTTTTACAGACTGACAATAATACACACCAAACTGAAGATAAAATCGATTTTAGAGGAAAAATTGTTAGGAAACATTCTTTCCTGTATATTTACTTGTATATAAAGTGCAAGTGCTGCCAAAAATTACAAGGAAGAGGCAACCTGTATATCACATAAAGGAGGGCCTCATTCACATTGTGGTACAATTGTTCAGGTAGTGGGACTCCTACACTCATAAAGCCTAACCACTAAGTGAAGGGGCTTCCAAAAATTACAAGGAACCGACACTACAATACATCCTTTATTACACATAAAGGAGGGCATCATACACACCCTTGAAAAATTATGATTGATGGTCTGCTGGTGACCCTCTAAAACATTAGTGGTGAGGGCCAGCAGCTGAGCTGACCATCTAAAACATTAGGAGCGAGGGCAGCCTAATCAGCATGTTGATTTGATGGAGCAGGAGGACGAGAAAAGGGAGATTGAACCATATACCCTTTATAGTGGTGGAAGGGGTGCATGGGAATACAGTGTATTTAATACACCATAAAAGCCACATTTAGAGAGCCTTTATGTTCAGCCACTTTCCTCTGGTGGAGTAGAGAAGTCAGGGGCAATCCAGGCCATGTTCATTTTTATAAGAGTCAACCGGTCAGCATATTCAGTTGACAGGCAGATGCGCTTATCAGTTATTATGCCCCCAGCAGCACTAAATACAGTACACGCTCTGACAACGCTGGGGGCAGGGCAGGCCAGCACCTCCAAGACGTAGGGAGCCAGTTTGTGCCACGTGTCCTGCTTGGACACCCAAAAGTTGTAAGGCACACAGGGATCACTGAGGACGCTGACACGGTCTGCTATGTACTCCTTCACCATCTTCCAAAATGTTTCCCTCCTTGTGACACTAGACCGCGCATCAGGTTGAGGGTTCTGGCAGGATGTCATGAAACTGTCCCAGGCCTTGCAGAGTGTTGCCCTGCCTCTGTTGGAACTGCTGTGTGTTCCCCTCATCTCCCCTCCTCGTTTGGCCAAGGAACTACATACTCTCAGCCAGCGTTGTCATCTGGAAATTGTTGGAGCAATTTTCCACAAGGACCTTCTGGTATTGCACCATTTTGCTCGTCCTCTCCACCACAGGAATGAGAGATGAGAAGATCTTTTTGTAGCTGGGGTCGAGAAGGGTGAACAACCAAGAATCGGTGTTGGCCAAATGCGTACAATGCGAGGGTCACGGGAAAGGCAGCCTAACATAAAGTCAGCCATGTGTGCCAGAGTCCCAACAGACAAGACTTCGCTGTCCCCATCAGGAGGATGACTCTCAATCTCCTCTTCCTCCTCTTCTACCCATACATGCTGAACAGATGAAATAAAACATCCATGGGTACTACCCTCTGTAGCGGAGGCAACCGTCTCCTGCTCCTCCTCCTCCCCTTCATCCTATTTTCGCTGAGAAGACGAACTGAGGCTGGTCTGGCTATGACCCTATGTACTTTATTCCCCCATTTCCACCTCTTCCACATGCAAAGCATCCGCCTCCATTGTGAGCAGCGAGCGTTTGAGTAGACACAGAATTGGGATGGTTACGCTGATAATAGCGGCATCGCCGCTAACCATCTGTGTTGATTCCTCAAAGTTGCGTAAAACCTCACAGAGGTCAGACATCATTGCCCACTTGTCACTTCTGAATAGCGGAAGCTGACTTGAAAGGCGACCACCATGTTGCAGCTGGTATTCCACTACTGCCCTCTGCTGCTCACAAAGCTTGGCCAACATGTGGAACGTGGAGTTCCAGCGCGTGCTCAATTCGCACAACAGTCGGTGAGCTGGCAATTGCAAGCGCTGCTGCAGCGTTGCCAGACCGGCGGAAGCTGTCGATGACTTGCGGAAATGGGCATACACGCGGCGCACCTTCGAGTGCTCAGGCAAATTGGGGTAGGTTTTAAGAAACCGCTGTACCACTAGGATGAACACATTGGCTAGGCATGGTATGTGTGTGAGCTTGCCGAGCTCAAAAGGCCGACATCAAGTTACGGCCATTGTCAGACACAACCATGCCTTGTTCGGCCCACCTATTACGTAGGTTGCTTTGATGCCATGTGG
>NW_024400839.1:0-19490 GCF_905171765.1 Bufo bufo
AATGGAAACTTTTAAATAAATAAAGGGAATCAACACGGTAAAAGAGTAGAGAATATTTAAAAAAGAAAAACTGCTACAAGAGGACATAGTTTTAAATTAGAGGGGCAAAGCTTTAAATGTAATATCAAGAAGTATTACTTTACTGAGAGAGTAGTGGATACATGGAATAGCCTTCGTGCAGAAGTGGTAGCTGCAAATACAGTGAAGGAGTTTAAGCATGCATGGGATAGGCATAAGGCCATCCTTCATATAAGATAGTGCCAGGGGCTATTCATAGTATTCAGTATATTGGGCAGACTAGATGGGCCAAATGGTTCTTATCTGCCTAAACATTCTATGTTTACAGGGTCAGCTCACCTACAGGCCCTCACTTACAACATTTTAGAGGGTCAGCTTACCAGCAGGCCCTCACCTACAACCTTTTAGAGGGTCAGCTTACCAGCAGGCCCTCACCTGCAATCTTTTACAGGGTCAGATCACCTTCAGGCCCTTACCTACAATGTTTTACGGGGTCAGATCACCAGCAGGCCCTCACCTACAATCTTTTAGAGGGTCAGCTCACCTGCAGGCCCTCACCTAATTATACCTAATAGGTAATTTGCGTGCACGCTGCCTTGCTTGTATGTGGTAGCCGTAGCCATTTCTCAGGCTCTCTCTCCGGAATCGAACCCTGATTCCCCGTTACCCGTGGTCACCATGGTAGGCTCAGAAAATAACATCGAAAGTTGATAGGGCAGACATTCGAAGATCAGCAAGCCCTTGCTCCAAATGTTTTTGAGGGTCACCAGCAGGCCATCAATCATAATTTTTCTAGGCTGTGTATGATGCCCTCCTTTATGTGTAACAAAGGGTGTATTGGAGTGCCGGTTCCTTGTAGTTTTTGGCAGCCCTTTCGCTTAGTGCATAGCATAGGCTTTATGAGTGTAGGAGTCCCACTACATGAACAATTGTACCACAATGTGAATGAGGCCCTCCTTTATGTGATATACAGGTTGTATCAGAGTGCCTCTTCCTTATAATTATTGGCAGCACTTGCACTTTATATACAAGTAAATATACAGGAAAGAATGTTTCCTAACAATTTGTCCTCTAAAATAGATTTTATATTCAGTTTGGTGCGTATTATTGTCAGTCTGTAAAAGTGGCGTACTACTCGCACAACATCATTCTCAGCAGTGACCTAGGAGTCCAAGATGCATTCAGACATCCTCTCCATGCTGTTCCCAAATCATTTCGGTGGTATTTCCATCAATTTCTGACCTTTTCCTATGAACCAGGCACCCTCCCCTCTTCAGAGCAGTGGGTGCCTGGTTTAATGCTCAGGTTCTTCCATTGACTTCCATTATACTCGGGTGCTCGGTAGAGTACCCACCCAAGCATCCCGACATGTTCGGCCAGAGCACCCGAGCACTTTGGTGCTCAATCAACACTAATCATCTCCCTTGTGCCTGACAAGAGGCAAACACATAGTTTGCAACTTTTTTACTGCAACTATTCTCTGGGATTTTACACTGCCCTTACATCTTTCCTAAAGGGTGCATGTCAAGGGAGGGAAGAGGGCGTGACTAGCCATCCCAACAAATGTATCTTTATTTTTTGTCAATTTTCTGGTGCAAATAAAGCCAGAAATCTATGGCAGCTCTGAGCTGTTTCTGCTTATGTGCATCTACTGGTGGCCGAGAGGATACCACGACTGGCAAAGAAAGTTCCAGACTTTATAAATCTCCCCTATAGTGTCTATGACACATGTCTATATCATCCCCACTGATTGACTGAGGCTGAATGCAAGGCATTATACGTGAGCCCTCCCACTAGGGCCCTGCACAGGATCATCTAATCCTCCTTCATCTTCTCTGCCCTGCTAAGCTAACTATTGTACTGTGATATGTAAAATGGGGGAAAACATTTACAGTGCAGCTTTCAGCAAACATCTGGCCGTATAAAAAAAAAAAAAAAACTTGAAACAGCGGGAAAAGCACTACAATAGTGATGCACCATTCATGTGATGTGCCGGTATCTCTATCCTGTGCTCTCCCAATTGATGAATCTGACTAAATGTCAGATTGGACATCTTCCAATACTTTTGATTTTTAAGAAACAAATTGCACTGTGTAACACACTGAAACCTGGCCCACAATGACTTCATAAATATGGTGCAAAGTCTAAACAACATATTTTTCAATTGATTTACACTGGAAAACTGGTATAAATTGATAATTTATTACTTTGCCCATAGATTATAAAAGAGACTTCTCAAAGCCACCATTGCATAGAAACTTATTTAGCTACCAATGGACTTAATGGAGTCTCCCCATGCAGCTTCTACTGAAAATGTTTCTAGTTCTACAGCCAGAGGCAGAAGAAGTTCAGCACCAGGTCTCCTATCACCATGGCAGTGGCATGTTCTGCCTCTAGTGCGAGTACTCCACTGGGAATGGTTTATGTCAGGGGATAGACATAAAACTGATTTGCTAAATTGTTCTTTCACCTCTCATGACTCCTTCTTACACATTGGCATGCAAAAGTTTGGTCAGTCTTGTCCAAAATTACTGTTACTGTGAACACCTAAGCAAGTTGAAGATGAAACGATTTCCAAAAAACATAAAGTTAAAGATGAAACACACATTTCAAAATTTTTAGCAATATCAGCAAAATTATACATTTTTAGAGTGAAAAAAGGAAAGGGGGTCTAAGCCAACTTTGATTCACAGGTCTCAGACCTTAAATAGCCTTTAAGGGTTAAGGTTTGTTCACAATCATCGCTAGGAAATGCCAGGTAATGCAAATTTCCAAGCTTTATAAATACCCAGACTCCTCTAACATTGTCTCAAAAAATAGAAGCCATAGGTTCTTCTAAGCAGCTCACTGAAAAAATGCACCAAAACGATACGCAACTGACAATACTAGCTAATTCCTCATGCCGATGTTAAAAGCTGAGAACTTTGCCAATATCTTCCAGATAGGAACATATCAGGGCCCCTTATGCACCACGTCACTGTGTCTCAGCACGCATGGGGTCCTACCATTCAACTGTCCGTGGTATGTAAACAGGGTCTAAACAGTGCTAGAAACCATCTCACAGCCAGGCATTTTTTGCTGGGGATTGACGTTATCTGCGGACCGCATGCGGAGGAATTGCTCCCCCGGTTATAGGCATGCTACAGTGTCTGGGTTTGGAGCATTTCCACCCGTTTAGGCCACTTTTTTCAGTGAGTTTTTTTGTCTTTATGTGTATGGAATGTGCCATTTAATTTTGCTGGTAACGTTCTTTTGCACCTGGTAGCTTCTGTGTCACATGGTCTCTTGTGGGTGCGGCTCACAGCTTTATTCTACCTCACAGTGCATTGGTGATACCACTATGGAACCATGTGAGAGCCTGGCTGTGAGTTGGTTTCTAGCACTGTTCAGACCCTGTTCACACACCATGGGAGGACCCCATGCGCGCAGAGACACCGTGATGTGGTATATGAGGGGCTCCGATATGTTCCTGACTGGAAGATATTGGCAAAGTTCTCAGCTTTTAACATCAGCCCGAGAGATTAGCTAGTATTGTCAGTTGCGTATCATTTTGGTGCATTTTTTTCAGTGATTTGTGTATATATACACTCACCTAAAGAATTATTAGGAACACCATACTAATACGGTGTTGGACCCCCTTTTGCCTTCAGAACTGCCTTAATTCTACGTGGCATTGATTCCGCAAGGTGCTGATAGCATTCTTTAGAAATGTTGGCCCATATTGATAGGATAGCATCTTGCAGTTGATGGAGATTTGAGGGATGCACATCCAGGGCACGAAGCTCCCGTTCCACCACATCCCAAAGATGCTCTATTGGGTTGAGATCTGGTGACTGTGCGGGCCATTTTAGTACAGTGAACTCATTGTCATGTTCAAGAAACCAATTTGAAATGATTCGAGCTTTGTGACATGGTGCATTATCCTGCTGGAAGTAGCCTTCAGAGGATGGATACATGTTCTCCTTCTGTTTACGCCAAATTCGGACTCTACCATTTGAATATCTCATCAGAAATCGAGACTCATCAAACCAGGCAACATTTTTCCAGTCTTCAACAGTCCAATTTTGGTGAGCTCGTGCAAATTGTAGCCTCTTTTTCCTATTTGTAGTGGAAATGAGTGGTACCCGGTGGGGTCTTCTGCTGTTGTAGCCCATCCGCCTCAAGGTTGTGCGTGTTGTGGCTTCACAAATGCTTTGCTGCATACCTCGGTTGTAACGAGTGGTTATTTCAGTCAACGTTGCTCTTCTATCAGCTTGAATCAGTCGGCCCATTCTCCTCTGACCTCTAGCATCCACAAGGCATTTTTGCCCACAGGACTGCCGCATACTGGATGTTTTTCCCTTTTCACACCATTCTTTGTAAACCCTAGAAATGGTTGTGCGTAAAAAATCCCAGTACCTGAGCAGATTGTGAAATACTCAGACCGGCCCGTCTGGCACCAACAACCATGCCACGCTCAAAATTGCTTAAATCACCTTTCTTTCCCATTCTGACATTCAGTTTGGAGTTCAGGAGATTGTCTTGACCAGGACCACCCCCCTAAATGCATTGAAGCAACTGCCATGTGATTGGTTGACTAAAGAATTGCATTAATGAGAAATAGAACAGGTGTTCCTAATAATTCTTTAGGTGAGTGTATATATTTTTTCATCTGCATAATGTATCATTTTGTGTAAGATGTCTTGTGGTGCATGCGGTCCGCCCCGGCATCCTCCATTGTACATATTTTTTCATGGGGATTGCCGTTATCTGCTGACCACATGCGGAGGAATTGCTCCCCCGGTTATAGACACGCTACAGTGTTTGGGTTTGGAGCATTTCCACCCGTTTCGGCCACTTTTTTCTGTGAGTTTTCTTTTCTTCTAAGCAGCTGCCTAACACTCTGAAATTGAAAATGTTTGAGGCCCACAAAGCAGGAGAAGGCTATAAGAAGATAACAAGCGTTTTCAGGTTGCCATTTCCTCAGTTCGAAATGTACAGTAATTAAGAAACAGCAGTTAATAGGAACAGTGAAGGTCAAGAGAAAGTCTGAAAGACTGATAAAAATTTCAGACAGCTGCTTGTAGGATTGCCAGAATGGCAAATCAGAAACCCCGCTTGACCACAAAAGACCTTCAAGAAGATTTAACAGACTCTGGATTTGTGGTACATTGTTCTACTGTTCAGCGACACCTGCATAAATATGGCCTTCATGGAAGAGTCATCAGAAGAAAACTTCTGCTGTGTCCTCACCTCAAAATTCAGCGTCAGAAGTTTGCAAAACATATCTAAACAAGCTTGATGCATTTTGGAAACAAGTCCTGTAGGCCGATGAGGTAAAAATTTTACTCTTTGGCCACAATAAACAAAGGTATATTTGGAGAAAAAAAGGCACATAATTTAATGAAAAGAACACCTCTCCAACCATTAAGCACAGGGGTGGATCAATCATGCTTTGGGGTTGTGTTGCGGCCAATGGCACAATTTCACAGGTAGAGGGAAGAATGGATTCAATGAAATTCTAGCAAATTCTGGAAGCAAACAACACCAATTGTAAAAAAAAAGCTGCAGTTGAAAAGAGGATAGCTACTACAAATGGATAATGATCCTAAACACACCTCAAAATTCTCAATTGACTACCTCAAAAGGCAAAAGTTAAAGATTTTACCATAGCCCTCACAGTTCCCTGATCTGAACATCATTGAAAATCTGTGTATAGACCTCAAAATAGCAGTGCATGCTAGGCGGTCCAGAAATTTTAGAGAACTGGAGGACTTTTGTACAGAAGACTGGATCAAAATCATTCAAACAAGATTTGAAAGACGCTTGGCTGGTTACAAAAAGTGTTTACAAGCTGTGATACTTGCCAAAGGGGGTGCTACTAAGTGCTAACCATGCAGGGTGCCCAAAGTATTACTTCAGGCCCTTTTCCATTTTTCTTATTTTGAAAATTTTAAAAATGAAAAAAAGTTTTGGTTTCAAATATAAAGGGAATCTTTAACTTTATGCGTTTTGGAGATCATTTCATCTTCAACTTGCTTTACTGTTCACAGTAACAGTACCTTTGACCAGGGGTGTCCAAACATTTGCATGATGTGCCTCTGTGTCCCTGTTTGTTATTGTATGCGTGTTGTAGTCATGTAGCAAACAAAGCTGATGGGACCCTTGTGTAGTCCTGCTTGCTGCCCCTCCACTGGAAGCTAGCAAATGAAGAGAGAGGAGGCGGGGCATGGTGGTCTCAGGTGATGCTGTCTTTATATACGGTTGGAGAGAAGGAGGAAACAGTGACAGCTGGTGATCCGCCATTTTATGTGTGCGACACAGATAGAAGAAAGCTTCCAAGCTCACACAAAGGAGGACTAAGAAGGACTAAATTAATTTACACAGTGTGGTATACTGCACTGTGTGAACTAAACTTAGTCCCCCTTTGCGTGAGCTCCACAATCAGGCATATAACAGGGACCGTGAATTGTTTTGCATATATGAATTACTTTAGATACATGGTTCGAAGTATTTTTATATGTATTTATTTAAATAAGATGAATTACTAAATAGTTTTAATAAATTGCTATTTTATTCTGTGAGTCGGCCATTTTGTACATGGCTCTAATAAACGTCATCACACCTGACCCTGTTACTTAAAGTACAGAGGGCACGAAAGCTGCAGAGAGAGCAGAGCCTCTAGGTGTAACAGTAACACCCCCGTTTCTCCTAGAGGTTCAATTGCATATATTAAAACATAATTTTTCTCAGCAATGCAGGCAGATATGAACATGGGGTTAACAAAGATGCCTTCAGCTGCCAAGCACTCATGCAACAGGTCAGCCAGTTTCATAGCTTCAAATCTGCTGACATATGCCCTTTAATTGCTCTGCAGGGCTAGTTAAATACCATATGTCTAATTAGCGAGCGCTAGTTATATAGCTATATATACAGTAGATGTGTTTGTATGTGTATGTTGAACATTTGAAAAACAGGAGATTTAAGAGTAGAACATGTCACCTGTTCTGCTCTACATATGGTCTCTAGTCCTCCTGCAAACAATGTGATCTGGGGACATGCACGCAGCTGCCTAGTATCAGCTGTGGCACGGTCTGGTGTTGGCATTATCTGGGGAAGATTGCAGTCACCTTATGTTGCCAGCTGCATATAAAACAAGTGATGAACACTAGCAGGAAGCTATGACCAAGTCTGGTCTCCAATTGTTTCTCCACAGTAAACTCTTTTCTCCTGAATACATAAATGGGAAAACAAATTCTGATCAGCAGCTTGCAGACTGGGATGTTTCTAGTAAGAAAACAAATATATTTGGAAAAAAAGAACTACAAATGGTGCATAATATCTGTAACAAAGTTATAGGTCCCATGTCTGACAGCTGCATCATGTTGTAAAATCTCTTTTTACACTCCAAAAAATGAACAATAGTAAATCCTGTAACAAATAGGAGGTTTTACCAAAGCCATTTCAAATATAAAGTATATAAGCATAAGTATATAAAATAAGAGCAACTATAATAAAAGCCAAGAGCTTTATCACAACAATGTTTTCTCAAGAACCCTCATGACTCTTGGTACAGGAAAGTTTCCTAAGTCTTCAAGATGTAGGAAGGGGAAAACATATAGTAAGGAATTACCAGTAGCAGCACCTATAGAAAATAATCCAGTCCCTTCCTTCATGAACATCAATGCTCCATGACATGCTACAAAACAGAATAAATTACACTTTCCATGAGCATCTTCCCTTTCTTTTGGGCACAGAAAACAAAAAAATCTCAGCACTTGAACAATACTTCATAAACATAAACTTCCCCATATCAACAGGGTAATGCATACAAAGAGCAGTCTGACAATTTTTACTGACCTACAGTTAGAAACTGTATAAAAGTAGAGTAGTTAGGATCAGTTAGAAACTGTATAAAGGTAGAGTAGTCATAGATCCTAGGTGTCTGCTGATGCTAGTGTTTAGTAGGAGAGACTCTACCAGGCTTCATGAGTTACCAGATGATGCTGAGACAATGATACCCTGCCCACATACCCTGGACCACTAGCCTGCTGGCCAGGGAAGCAGCTGTCACACATACGGGGAGTGGGGAGGTGACCACTGAGCTCAACCTGCACCCCTATCCCTGCCTACTTGCCTCGCAAGTCCTAGTGACAATGGATAAATGGTCGACAAACCCTCAACTAGAATAAGTGCAGGGAAGACGGACAAGACATACAACAGAGAAGTCAAACGAGCCGAGTCAGAAACCAAGAGAAAAGCAAGGTACCAGAGTAGCAAGCGGAGGATCGTCAGGAAGAAGCCAAAGTCAAAACCAGGAGGGAACACCAAGACCAAGGGATAAGACAGACGGGTAGTCACAACATGAGCAGGAGACCAACAAACCAGGTAAGTATAAATCGCAGGAAGGACCTTAAAACAGGCAATCTGTGGCCAGCAGATTGCCTGTTTAAATAGGGCGCTAGTGGAGTCATGTGACATGACCAGCTTCACATGACTTCTGAGTTCCAATACAGCCGAGCACCGAGTGAGCAGCTCGGCACTCAGCCCTAGCGCGGTTACCACGGGAACGGGTGACGCCGGGAGCGCTGATGACGCTGGCGCGCCCCGGCCATCCCAGCCTCCTGGAACCCCGCACAGAGAGCACCGTGACAGTACCCCCACTTTTCTAGAGGCATTAGAGGCATGAACATCCCCAGGACCTTTCCTCCGGTCCATAGCCTTTCCAGTGCACAAGGTACTGTAAAGAGTTACGGACTCTACTAACATCCAATATCTTGGAAAACACAAACTCCACGGAATCATTAACCAGTATCGGCGGCGGAGC
Organism: Bufo bufo; assembly: GCF_905171765.1. Lineage (NCBI taxonomy): Eukaryota > Metazoa > Chordata > Amphibia > Anura > Bufonidae > Bufo > Bufo bufo. Next base: position 8,825 of record NW_024400839.1, read on the forward strand.
GGACTGTGAAGGAACAACAGGATCAATATGTCTTTTACGCAGAGATTTGTGGAAGACGTCATAGATGTGGAAAGACTCGGGCAGTTTCAACCTAAAAGATACTGCGTTAATTACCTCCGTAATCTCGTATGGACCTATAAAGCAAGGTGCAAACTTTTTGGAGGCCACCTTAAGAGGCAATTTTTTAGAAGACAGCCACAACTTCTGTAACGGGGCGCCGAAGGCACACTCTGTCTCCCATCAGCCGCACTCAGTGCTCGACTTGCCTGTCTGTCGGTCATGTGACGCTGGCCACGTCACATGACCCTCACTCCCCACTATAAATACAGGCAACCTGCTGGCTACAGGTTGCCTGTGATTTTGGTCCCTTAGGCTGTGTATTATTATTGTTATTTAGCTTACCTTTGGATTTGACCTATGATCTGCTTCCTGACACCTCTTCTGCCTGCTCCCTGAACCTTGACGCTACCTCTCGGATTTTGACCTCGGATTGCATTTGGATTTAGTCTTTGCCTCTTCTCTTGTACTGACGTGACCCCCCAGATTTTGACCTCGACCCGCTCTCGGATCTGTCTCTGTCTCCTCCCTTGTACTGACGTGACCTCCTGGACTGACCCCGGCTAGTTGACCCGCATCGCCCTTCCGTTTTTGGTGGTACCTTGCTAGTTCCACCTCTCTGTCCGCTCTAGTGCTACCTCTCATTGGCTGTCCACTTCCCTGCTGTCTCTATCTCTCTGCTTGCACTTACTCAGGTCAGGGACTGTCGCCCAGTTGCACCCCGTCACCTAGGGCGGGTGGTGCAAGTAGGCAGGGACAGGGGACCGGGTGGCAGCTCAGGGGGTGCACCTCCGCTCTATCTTTATACCCGTGACGCTACCCCGTGACAGAATCACAGGCCTTAATTTAGCATGTACCCTCTACAGAGCCTCACCGAACATGTGCAGGGTTTTGCTCAAATAGTACAGGAACTTGGGGAGAGTCTACAAGTTCAGGAGACCGCCCGAACTTCCCCCATTCTTGCTCCCGCCACCGTTCAGGTGGAACCACACATTAAATTACCCGATCGGTTTTCGCGTGACCGCCGAAGTTTTTTAGCTTTCAAGGAAAGCTGTAAACTATTTTCGACTATGTCCTCACTCATCTGGTCCTGATCCACAGAGGGTTGGTATTATCATCTCCCTGCTTCAAGGGGACCCCCAGGAATGGGCCTTTTCTTTTCCTCTGGATTCCCCTTGTCTTAATTCTGTGGACCTCTTTTTCCAGGCGTTAGGGGTTCTTTATGATGAACCAGACCGAGCCTCTGTGGCAGAATCCAATCTTAAGGCCCTCACTCAGGGGAATCGTCCCGTGGAGGATTATTGTACGCAGTTCCGCAAGTGGTGCGTTCCCTCGGGTTGGAACGAACCAGCGCTCAAATGTCAATTTAGGGCAGGCTTGACTGAGAAGTTAAAAGACATGTTGGTTTGTTATCACTGTCCTGACTCTTTAGAGGAGACCATGACGCTAGCCATCAGACTAGATAGACGGATCAGAGAGAGACAGTGAGAGCATTTGTTTAATCCTCATACTGTAACAGTACAGCCTGGATCACAGCGGCTCCCTGTGACGATACGCTGACTTGCGCTCCAGCGTGGAACGCACCGGCCGTCTGCGATGATACGCTGGCTTGCGTTCCAGCGTGGAACGCAGCGACCGCCTGTGTTGTTACGCTGGCTTGCGCTCCAGTGTGGAACGCAGTGGCTGCTGGGCCCTCCTGTGACTCCGCCCACTTACCATCCGGCCCTTAAATAGAAGACAGGTGCTAAGCAGGGTGTTCCACTAATGGAGTGCGCACCCTGCTAGCTCCACTGCATCTGAGGACTCTGTCCACATATCCAGACCTGGATCCCTAACAACAGCGTGAAGGACTGTCTACCTTCTTGCCACTGGCTTCCCCACTGCTGGCTTCCTAGCCAGGACCAACTAACCGCAAGTATATGCCTGTTACCTGCTCTGATTAATGTCCTGGAACTCTGAGTGGGGTGGTTCCTGACTGGTGTGAAACGACACTCCCAAACCAACTCTGAACCTACTGCATACTATATACTAAACTGTGGACATGCTATACTAACTCTGAACCTACTGCATACTATATACTAAACTGTGGACATGTTCTGAACCTACTGCATACTATATACTAAACTGTGGACATGCTCTGAACCTATGGCATACAATATACTAAACTGTGGACATGCTATATACTAACCCTGAACCTATTGCATACTAGATACTAACTCTGAACTGTGCACAAGCTTATACTAACTTGTGACTCCTGTAATACTGGGAGACCTTCCTCTCCAGCAGTAATACTAAATAGATGGATAGCGGTAAATGATTTTGTTACCCCAAACTCTCCGCCCAAGACTGAGAGAGACGCCTGGGGTACATACTGAGTAACCGCGAATCCCACAGCCAAGAACAAGGGCAGTGGGATAATAGTGCATGTCCATTGCTTCCGCAGTTGAGATCCTAACTGATCAACTAGGTGCGTTACATATTAGTGGAACCCACATGGATCCAGCGGAGGTTGCAGGTCACCTCGTCACCCTCACTAAGAGGGTGGAGACCCTCAATGTGACTATACAACATCTCCAGCTAGAAAACCAGGCAATACGGCAACTTGTCACTCAGGGGCCAGGACACCCCCGTGATGGACCAGAACCCAAGGTCAGCCCACCTGAGATATTCGCGGGTGACCGAAGGCAGTTCAGGGATTTTCTGAACGCGTGCAAACTAATGTTTGAGCTGCAGCACCGGACTTACCCAACTGACAGAACAAAAGTACTTACCATGATCTCATACCTCAGGGGGGAGCCCAGAGCATGGGCCAATACTTATTTAGAAAAAGAAGACCCAGTCCTGGAATCCTTCCCTCTGTTCCTTGAAAAAATGGCCCTTCTCTACGAGGACCATAGTAAACAGCTGACCGCTGAGACCGCTATACGCAGCCTTAAACAAGAAAGACAACCTTCAACGGGCAAAAGAAAGACAGAAGTGTTACTACGACCGTCGTAGGAGAGAAAGTCCTCCCTACCAAGTCGGGGACTCGGTTTGGTTATCAACAAAAAACCTTCGGTTGGGGGTACCTTCCAAGAAATTGGGAAGACAATTCCTGGGTCCTTTTCCGTTAGAAAGGATTATTAACCCCAACACGGTGAGACTCACCCTTCCTCCGCGATTACAGGTACATCCCACATTCCACGTGTCACTACTGAAGCCGTTTAGATCTAGGCCGTTCCCATCAAGTGATCCTTGACCCTTGCCTCCGATAGAGGTCCAAGGAGAAGAAGAATTTGAAGTTGAGCAGCTCATTGATTCCAGAATAAGACGGGGGAAGATCCAGTATCTCATTAGATGGCAGGGGTATGGTCCCCAGGATGACTCTTGGGAAGATGTGCAAAACGTTCATGCTCCCAGACTCCAAAGATTGTTCCATAGAAGATTTCCCAACCGACCCTCTCCTAGTGGGGTACCCCGGAGGGGTCCCTTAAGGGGGGGGCACTGTAACAGTACAGCCTGGATCACAGCGGCTCCCTGTGACGATACGCTGACTTGCGCTCCAGCGTGGAACGCACCGGCCGTCTGCGATGATACGCTGGCTTGCGTTTCAGCGTGGAACGCAGCGACCGCCTGTGTTGTTACGCTGGCTTGCGCTCCAGTGTGGAACGCAGTGGCTGCTGGGCCCTCCTGTGACTCCGCCCACTTACCGTCCGGCCCTTAACCACCTCAGCCCCCAGTGCTTAAACACCCTGAAAGACCAGGCCACTTTTTACACTTCTGACCTACACTACTTTCACCGTTTATTGCTCGGTCATGCAACTTACCACCCAAATGAATTTTACCTCCTTTTCTTCTCACTAATAGAGCTTTCATTTGGTGGTATTTCATTGCTGCTGACATTTTTACTTTTTTTGTTATTAATCGAAATTTAACGATTTTTTTGCAAAAAAATGACATTTTTCACTTTCAGTTGTATAATTTTGCAAAAAAAAACGACATCCATATAGAAATTTTGCTCTAAATTTATAGTTCTACATGTCTTTGATAAAAAAAAAATGTTTGGGTAAAAAAAAAATGGTTTGGGTAAAAGTTATAGCGTTTACAAACTATGGTACAAAAATGTGAATTTCCGCTTTTTGAAGCAGCTCTGACTTTCTGAGCACCTGTCATGTTTCCTGAGGTTCTACAATGCCCAGACAGTACAAACACCCCACAAATGACCCCATTTCTGAAAGTACACACCCTAAGGTATTCGCTGATGGGCATAGTGAGTTCATAGAACTTTTTATTTTTTGTCACAAGTTAGCGGAAAATGATGATTTTTTTTTTTTTTTTTTTTTTCCTTACAAAGTCTCATATTCCACTAACTTGTGACAAAAAATAAAAACTTCTATGAACTCACTATGCCCATCAGCGAATACCTTGGGGTCTCTTCTTTCCAAAATGGGGTCACTTGTGGGGTAGTTATACTGCCCTGGCATTCTAGGGGCCCAAATGTGTGGTAAGGAGTTTGAAATCAAATTCTGTAAAAAATGACCTGTGAAATCCGAAAGGTGCTCTTTGGAATATGGGCCCCTTTGCCCACCTAGGCTGCAAAAAAGTGTCACACATCTGGTATCTCCGTACTCAGGAGAAGGTGGGGAATGTGTTTTGGGGTGTCATTTTATATATACCCATGCTGGGTGAGAGAAATATCTTGGCAAAAGACAACTTTTCCCATTTTTTTATACAAAGTTGTCATTTGACCAAGATATTTATCTCACCCAGCATGGGTATATGTAAAAAGACACCCCAAAACACATTCCTCAACTTCTCCTGAGTACGGGGATACCAGATGTGTGACACTTTTTTGCAGCCTAGGTGGGCAAAGGGGCCCATATTCCAAAGAGCACCTTTCGGATTTCACTCCTCATTTTTTCCTGAATTTGATTTCAAACTCCTTACCACACATTTGGGCCCCTAGAATACCAGGGCAGTATAACTACCCCACAAGTGACCCCATTTTGGAAAGAAGACACCCCAAGGTATTCCGTGAGGGGCATGGCGAGTTCCTAGAATTTTTTATTTTTTGTCACAAGTTAGTGGAAAATGATGATTTTTTTTTTTTTTTTTTTTTTTCATACAAAGTCTCATATTCCACAAACTTGTGACAAAAAATAAAAACTTCCATGAACTCACTATGCCCATCAGCGAATACCTTGGGGTCTCTTCTTTCCAAAATGGGGTCACTTGTGGGGTAGTTATACTGCCCTGGCATTCTAGGGGCCCAAATGTGTGGTAAGTAGGTAAATGACCTGTGAAATCCGAAAGGTGCTCTTTGGAATGTGGGCCCCTTTGCCCACCTAGGCTGCAAAAAAGTGTCACACATCTGGTATCTCTGTATTCAGGAGAAGTTGAGGAATGTGTTTTGGGGTGTCTTTTTACATATACCCATGCTGGGTGAGATAAATATCTTGGTCAAATGCCAACTTTGTATAAAAAAATGGGAAAAGTTGTCTTTTGCCAAGATATTTCTCTCACCCAGCATGGGTATATGTAAAATGACACCCCAAAACACATTCCCCAACTTCTCCCGATTACGGAGATACCAGATGTGTGACACTTTTTTGCAGCCGAGGTGGGCAAAGGGGCCCATATTCAAAAGAGCACCTTTCGGATTTCACAGGTCATTTTTTACAGAATTTGATTTCAAACTCCTTACCACACATTTGGGCCCCTAGAATGCCAGGGCAGTATAACTACCCCACAAGTGACCCCATTTTGGAAAGAAGAGACCCCAAGGTATTCGCTGATGGGCAAAGTGAGTTCATGGAAGTTTTTATTTTTTGTCACAAGTTAGTGGAATATGAGACTTTGTATGAAAAAAATAAAAAAATAAAAAATAAGCATTTTCCACTAACTTGTGACAAAAAATAAAAAATTCTAGGAACTCGCCATGCCCCTCACGGAATACCTTGGGGTGTCTTCTTTCCAAAATGGGGTCACTTGTGGGGTAGTTATACTGCCCTGGCATTTTCCAGGGGCCCTAATGTGTGGTAAGTAGGTAAATGACCTGTGAAATCCTAAAGGTGCTCTTTGGAATATGGGCCCCTTTGCCCACCTAGGCTGCAAAAAAGTGTCACACATGTGGTATCGCCGTATTCAGGAGAAGTTGGGGAATGTGTTTTGGGGTGTCATTTTACATATACCCATGCTGGGTGAGAGAAATATCTTGGCAAAAGACAACTTTTCCCATTTTTTTATACAAAGTTGGCATTTGACCAAGATATTTCTCTCACCCAGCATGGGTATATGTAAAATGACACCCCAAAACACATTCCCCAACTTCTCCTGAGTACGGCGATACCAGATGTGTGACACTTTTTTGCAGCCTAGATGCGCAAAGGTGCCCAAATTCCTTTTAGGAGGGCATTTTTAGACATTTGGATACCAGACTTCTTCTCACGCTTTGGGGCCCCTAGAATGCCAGGGCAGTATAAATACCCCACATGTGACCCCATTTTGGAAAGAAGACACCCCAAGGTATTCAATGAGGGGCATGGCGAGTTCATAGAAATTTTTTTTTTTTGGCACAAGTTAGCGGAAATTGATATTTTTAATTTTTTTCTCACAAAGTCTCCCGTTCCGCTAACTTGGGACAAAAATTTCAATCTTTCATGGACTCAATATGCCCCTCACGGAATACCTGGGGGTGTCTTCTTTCCGAAATGGGGTCACATGTGGGGTATTTATACTGCCCTGGCATTCTAGGGGCCCTAAAGCGTGAGAAGAAGTCTGGAATATAAATGTCTAAAAAATTTTACGCATTTGGATTCCGTGAGGGGTATGGTGAGTCCATGTGAGATTTTATTTTTTGACACAAGTTAGTGGAATATGAGACTTTGTAAGAAAAAAAAAAAAAAATTCTGCTAACTTGGGCCAAAAAAATATCTGAATGGATCCTTACAGGGGGGTGATCAATGACAGGGGGGTGATAAATGACAGGGGGGTGATAAATGACAGGGGGGTGATCAATGACAGGGGGGTGATCAATGACAGGGGGGTGATCAATGACAGGGGGGTGATCAATGACAGGGGGGTGATCAGGGAGTCTATATGGGGTGATAACCACAGTCATTGATCACGCCCGTGTAAGGCTTCATTCAGACGTCCGGATGCGTTTTGCGGATCCGATCCATCTATCAGTGCATCCGTAAAAATCATACGGACATCTGAATGGAGCTTTACAGGGGGGTAATCAATGACAGGGGGGTGATCAATGACAGGGGGGTGATCAGGGAGTCTATATGGGGTGATCACCACAGTCATTGATCATGCCCCTGTAAGGCTTCATTCAGACGTCCGGATGCGTTTTGCGGATCCGATCCATCTATCAGTGCATCCGTAAAAATCATGCGGACATCTGAATGGAGCTTTACAGGGGGGTAATCAATGACAGGGGGGTGATCAATGACAGGGGGGTGATCAGGGAGTCTATATGGGGTGATCACCACAGTCATTGATCATGCCCCTGTAAGGCTTCATTCAGACGTCCGGATGCGTTTTGCGGATCGGATCCATCTATCAGTGCATCCGTAAAAATCATGCGGACATCTGAATGGAGCTTTACAGGGGGGTAATCAATGACAGGGGGGTGATCACCACAGTCATTGATCATGCCCCTGTAAGGCTTCATTCAGACGACCGGATGCGTTTTGCGGATCCGATCCATGTATCAGTGCATCCGTAAAAATCATGCGGACATCTGAATGGAGCTTTACAGGGGGGTGATCAGGGAGTCTATATGGGGTGATCACCACAGTCATTGATCATGCCCCTGTAAGGCTTCATTCAGACGTCCGGATGCGTTTTGCGGATCCGATCCATCTATCAGTGCATCCGTAAAAATCATGCGGACATCTGAATGGAGCTTTACAGGGGGGTAATCAATGACAGGGGGGTAATCAATGACAGGGGGGTGATCAGGGAGTCTATATGGGGTGATCACCACAGTCATTGATCATGCCCCTGTAAGGCTTCATTCAGACGTCCGGATGCGTTTTGCGGATCCGATCCATCTATCAGTGCATCCGTAAAAATCATGCGGACGTCTGAATGGAGCTTTACAGGGGGGTAATCAATGACAGGGGGGTGATCACCACAGTCATTGATCATGCCCCTGTAAGGCTTCATTCAGACGACCGGATGCGTTTTGCGGATCCGATCCATGTATCAGTGCATCCGTAAAAATCATGCGGACATCTGAATGGAGCTTTACAGGGGGGTAATCAATGACAGGGGGGTAATCAATGACAGGGGGGTGATCAGGGAGTCTATATGGGGTGATCACCACAGTCATTGATCATGCCCCTGTAAGGCTTCATTCAGACGTCCGGATGCGTTTTGCGGATCCGATCCATCTATCAGTGGATCCGTAAAAATCATGCGGACGTCTGAATGGAGCTTTACAGGGGGTTGATCAATGACAGGGGGGTAATCAATGACAGGGGGGTGATCAGGGAGTCTATATGGGGTGATCAGGGGTGATTAGGGGTGATCAGGGGCTAATAAGGGGTTAATAAGTGATGGGGGGGGGGGGTGTAGTGTAGTGTAGTGGTGCTTGGTGCTACTTTACTGAGCTACCTGTGTCCTCTGGTGGTCGATCCAAACAAAGGGGACCACCAGAGGACCAGGTAGCAGGTATATTAGACGCTGTTATCAAAACAGCGTCTAATATACCTGTTAGGGGTTAAAAAAAACACATCTCCAGCCTGCCAGCGAACGATCGCCGCTGGCAGGCTGGAGATCAACTCTCTTACCTTCCGTTCCTGTGAGCGCGCGCGCCTGTGTGCGCGCGTTCACAGGAAATCTCACGTCTCGCGAGATGACGCGTATATGCGTGACTGTGCGCAGCGCTGCCACCTCCGGAACGCGATCCTGCGTTAGGCGGTCCGGAGGTGGTTAAATAGAAGACAGGTGCTAAGCAGGGTGTTCCACTAATGGAGTGCGCACCCTGCTAGCTCCACTGCATCTGAGGACTCTGTCCACATATCCAGACCTGGATCCCTAACAACAGCGTGAAGGACTGTCTACCTTCTTGCCACTGGCTTCCCCACTGCTGGCTTCCTAGCCAGGACCAACTAACCGCAAGTATATGCCTGTTACCTGCTCTGATTAATGTCCTGGAACTCTGAGTGGGGTGGTTCCTGACTGGTGTGAGACGACACTCCCAAACCAACTCTGAACCTACTGCATACTATATACTAAACTGTGGACATGCTATACTAACTCTGAACCTACTGCATACTATATACTAAACTGTGGACATGTTCTGAACCTACTGCATACTATATACTAAACTGTGGACATGCTCTGAACCTATGGCATACAATATACTAAACTGAGGACATGCTATATACTAACCCTGAACCTATTGCATACTAGATACTAACTCTGAACTGTGCACAAGCTTATACTAACTTGTGACTCCTGTAATACTGGGAGACCTTCCTCTCCAGCAGTAATACTAAATAGATGGATAGCGGTAAATGATTTTGTTACCCCAAACTCTCCGCCCAAGACTGAGAGAGACGCCTGGGGTACATACTGAGTAACCGCGAATCCCACAGCCAAGAACAAGGGCAGTGGGATAATAGTGCATGTCCATTGCTTCCGCAGTTGAGATCCTAACTGATCAACTAGGTGCGTTACACATACCCTTCTTCAACCTGAGGTTTTCCCCATTTAACCCAAGGTGGAGGTCCACTCGGACGAGCCCATGCAACTCAGGATGACGCGAAGAGAGCTACGCCGTCGTGTGGACTCTTGTTTTTATTGTGGGGATCCCGACAACTGGATCAGTCAGCGTCCTAAAGCTTCGCCTTCTGAAAAGTCATCCAAGTCTGAAGAATCCAAGGACAAGGTACTCCCGGAGGAGGTAAGAAGTAAATTATTGTTGCCGATTTCTATTGCCTTTGGAGTTTTAAAGGGGTCAGGAAATGCCTTTGTGGATTTAGGGTCAGCTTTTTAGTTTTATTGATTGCAAATTTGTTGAACAAATGGGAATTCCTATACTAGAATTGTCCACCCCGATCCAGGTTGTCGCCATCGATTCTACCCCCCTGCTAGGGGGCACGGTAAAACTCCGTACTCCGGAGGTTACCCTGTCTGTGGGGGTCTGCCGCTCAGAGAAATGCTCTTTCTTTATTTTCAAGAATCTTCCTGTTCAGGTAGTCCTTGGTATGCCCTGGCTTCAGTAACACAATCCGGTCATTAACTGGAGTTCGGGCGAGTTAGAGAGATGGGGGCCTAACTGTAGTTCTTGCTTAACCGTAGTTCAAGCTGGGGTTTCATCAGATATTATTCCTCATTTTATTTCTGATTATTCAGATGTTTTTTTCACCACTGAGAGAGATACTCTCCCTCCCCATAGGTCTTATGACTTGGTACGTATGGCTTGATTTATAATCTTTCCGGTCCTGAGCGCAGGGCCATGAAAGACTATATCCAGGAGAGTCTCAAGAAGGGACATATTAGGCCCTCCACCTCTCCCCTGGGAGCAGGATTCTTTTTCGTTAAAAAGGACGGTGGTCTCAGGCCCTGCATTGACTATAGAAATTTGAATAAAATCACTATTAGGAATCAGTAT
>NW_024400840.1:0-19488 GCF_905171765.1 Bufo bufo
CCCAAGTGTTTTTTCTGCAAAATGGGTATTTATCGCGATAAATTTCTTAATATCGTGGGAATATTTTTGATATCGTCCAACCCTAGGACCATCTTGGATTTTTATTATACCCACTGAACCATCAGGGACATTATTATAACCACTAAATCATTATTATTATTTTATACCCTCTAGACCATCAGGGATATTATTTTACCCACTGAACCATAAGGCCTCTTTCAGACGGGCGTTGCGGGAAAATGTGCGGGTGAGTTGCGGGAACACCCACGATTTTTCTGCACAAGTGCAAAACATTGTAATGCTTTTTGCACTCGTGTGAGAAAAATCACGCGTGTTTGGTACCCAAACCCGAACTTCTTCACAGAAGTTCAGGCTTGGGATCGGTGTTCTGTAGATTGTATTATTTTCCCTTATAACATGGTTATAAGGGAAAATAATAGCATTCTGAATACAGACTGCATAGTACAATAGCGCTGGAGGGGTTAATACAGAATGCATAGTAAACTAGCGCTGGAGTGGTTAAATTTTTTTTTTTAGGGCAGTCTGGCCGATCCCCTGAGGACGCCATATCTATGGCGAAACATGTCGGGGGGCAGCGTTTAAGATTTTAGATCACAGTGGACCTAACATTAGGGTGCTAGCTATCGAATAGCAAGTTTACAGTGTAGCAAGTGATCGCGCCGCCAATAAGGCAGCACAGCGAGCGACTGTGCTGTAATCTGAACGCCACTGAATGAATCTAGGTAACAGGATAGGCAGCAGGCAGCAAATGCAGCACTTGCATCATCACCTACGTTACAATACAGTGCTAAGAGGCATACTGAACAGCCTGCTGACAATGTTGCAATAACTGTCGCAGAATAGTGGATACCGATATCCAATTCAGCATATAAAGAGGCAAACAGCCAGCTGAATTAAGCTACAGTTACCATTGCCAAACGGCTGTTAGTAGATCAATATATCTAGTGCAGCACCGCCAAGGCCCACTGGTGAGAGTTTTAAATTTATAATTTAAGTAGGCTAGTTATAAGTTTTCACCATTTATTAAACCTAATACAATAAAAGTTAATTTTTACTAAAAACAAGATCACAAAATTAAACAAGCGCACGTCAAGAGCAGGCAACTAATAGTCTCACGACTTAATGTAAAACACGTCATCCATACAGAACCCATGAGGCCAAGAACAAAGACCACACCCTAAGGGAGCAGTTCATAGAAGGTGCTGCTGCTGCAGAGACTCTGTAAAAGTAATTAAAAATATTGTCTGTCCAGCTCCCAGACAACCCCTCCCTAGACTTCAAGGAACTCGCTATCAACATCCTGAGGATGGACCACAAGCCTCAAACTGCCCAAGACAGCAATCCACTGCCTCTGATTACGTCTAGAGAAACCAGCCATACCATCAAGCAAGGGGCCCAAGCTCCTGTTCTGGATGCAGTCTCTGCCCTGACCAACCAAGTCTCCCTCCTAGCATAAAGCATGGAGAAGATTCAGAAAAGAGTAGAGCAGTAAGAACAGCGTCCACAGAGAGAGAAACCCTGCGGCCTAGGAGCCGGCTTCCTTCTGGTTCCACAGAAGACTACCACCTGATTCTAGGTAGGCTATCAGAAGGGTGAAATCTGCCATGCCCGCATCAAAGATGCCCAACCAGTAGTGTTACGGCCTGTCACAGAGACTTCTATGGTGTTGTGTCTGCATAGTCATATAAAGCCAAGACTATCAGGCTGTAGTGGAACCTATCCACCTGGAGGATTACCCTCTAGTCACAGTCTCCCAAGGGAGACTACCCATTGTTATACCCAACCTGAGGGATCAGCGGGTAAAACTCAAGAAACATTATCCAGTCACTCGGCTGCTCCATGTTAGATTTCAAGATATCATTGAATCCCCTGCCACCACTGTTCAGCAGTCTACTCAGACATCAAGTATTACGGCAGGAACTTCAACTATACCGTGGTGGGCAGAACTCCATGTAGGCGATCTGACTACATCAGCAGAACAAATTGATGGTGTGCTCAACATGGTGAAGCAACATCATCAAACCTTCAGTAAATATCCAATGGACTTTGGCAAAGCCAAACATACTACATACATCCAACACACTATCCTAACTAGCTCACATCCTCCAGTTAAAGAGAGACCCAGGCCAATACCACCTACCATGTATCAGACAAGAAAACGATCCCAGAAGTAAAGGAGGCAAATGTCATTCAAGAACCCAAAGCTCATGGTTTGTCCCCTTCGTCCTAGTCAAAAAGATCAGATTCTGTGTTCGCTACTGAGAAATTAACAGTATACCACACAAAGATGCATAGCCATTGCCACACATTAAAGAACCCATAGCTCTTTCAAGTTGGAGCTCCTTGCCTTAGTGTGAGTCGTAACCACACCTTTCACCGCTTACATGGACAACAACCCTTGTTCTCATCTAAATAACACTCAACTAGGAGCCCTAGAGCAAGAGCTCATGCACACAAACGTATTTTCTTTCTGTGTCCGTTCCGTTTTTTTAAAAGGACCGTATACGGAACCAATCATTTCAATGGGTCTGCAAAAAAAAACTAAAGTTACTCCGTGTGCATTCCATTACCGTATGTCTGTATCTCCATTCTGCAAAAAAATAGAACATGTCCTATTATTGTCCACATTACAGACAAGGATAGGACTGTTCTATAAGGGGCCAGCTGTTCCCTTCTGTAAAATACGCAATGCACACGGACGTCTTCCATATTTTTTGTGGCTCTGTTTTTTGAGGACCACAAAATACATATGGTCGTGTGCATGAGCCCCAAGGGTGGGCCTCCAGGTAACAGTCCAATGCTGATCCACCATTGAAAAAAGGACTTTGGATCCAGCTCCAGACTGAGTGCCAGATCTTTGAGAGAATTGCCAGATTATGTCACAAGTGGAAAAATGCCAGAGAGAATTCGAACAGGCAGAGCTGATCCTGAACTGATGGCGGCAACTCCAAAGTACCCTTGATCCTATCACTAATGAATGTATACATCAAGTGGTGGTACCTCACAGAGACGCAAAAATGGTCTTAGAAATGCACCACAACAGATCAGGACAGTCAGAAAAGTGAGGCTACCGTCAGAGGCGTTTTCTACTGGATAGGAATGTGGCAAGACATAGAAACATGGTGCCGAGAATGCCCAACATGGGCCGTGTGCAGAGGAGAAAAACATGACCAAAGGGGCCCTCTTCATCCAACTGTGAGCAACAGACCACTTGAAATTGTGTCCATCATTCACTTCAAGCTTTAACCTAGATGGCCATCATCAATCACTATACCAGAGACCGCAGCAGCCTTGTGGAAAAGCTTTTTCTTACCCTATGGGGGTCCAGACAAAATTCTCACCTATCAAGGTTCAGAATTTGAATCATACGTGTTCCAGGAACTTTGCATTTGTATAGTTTGCAACAACTGAGAACAACTGCCTATCACCCTCAAGGCAATGGCTCATGTGTGAAAATGAACCAGACCTTGATGGACCTGATAGAAGCCTCAAAAGAGAAGTGACTGTACTACCAGAACTGGTATTCCTTTACAGTACCACTGCTCATTGCTCCACCAGGTAGAACCCTTACTCATGTTTGGCCTGTGATCTGCCCCTTGATGCAGCCGACCCAGAAACGGAGAATCCCCAACCTCAGAGTGGGTTCATCGACGACGTCTGGAAATTGTTGAAGCTCGAAAAGAGAATCCATTAAAAGCAAAAACTGGACTATGACCAAAATGCCAAAGCCGAACCTCTCAAAGTCGGAGATCAGGTGTGGCTAAAAAATAACCATCCCTGCGGTCAGCGGAAAAAAGAACTCTACCCCTGCCGGGCCGCGTCCGGATGTACACAACACAAGAAGGCCGAGGCGCTGAAGATGAGCGTCGGAACAGACTATGTGCCTCAAAGAATCTGTCCCTGAAAAGCCCCCACATGCTCATGTTTTCTGTGCAATTTTAGCCGAAACCGTTCCATGGACGACTGTGGGGAATATCCCCTGCAGCGCACACAAACGGTGTTTAGCAGGGACTTTTTTGATTCTTGAGGTGTGTTTTTTTGGGTCAGTGACTTGGGGGGAGGTGGAAAGTGTTGTTTTTCTCCCATAGACCTCCACAGTTTATTTGTTTTTTTTTTGGGTGGGGGGCAGGGGGGTTCTGCTTGAAAAAGTGCAAGGGCAATGTGCGTTGTGTTTTTTAACAGCTTTTTTTTAACCAGAGGGCAGAAGGAATGCAACAACAACAAAAAAAAACATAAAAAACACGCTGTCAAACCAGGTGGTTTTGGATGCGTTTTTTTTTTTTTTACAGCACCCTAAGGCATCGTCCACATTTCCGTTTTTCACTGACGTGTGCAGTCCACATTTTCCACGGACAGCACACGTACCCATTGATTTAAATGTGTCTGTACCGTGGGTTGGTAAAACAATCGTAGAGACATGCACTATGTTGGTCTGTGATGTGGATCAAGCACACCCATTGAAGTCTACGGGTCCATGAAAATCACGGACAAAACATGGATGGCATCCGTGGCGTGTCTGTTTTTCATTGGAGATGGATTTTTCGGCGTCGCAGTGCAACACCATAAACTGCCATTATAAAAATTGTTGCGTGACAAATGTTGCCGTGTAGTTGCGCCCTATTTGTCGCGAGACACATGTCGTCGTGTAGCCCTAGCCTTAAGATCTGTGTATAAAGCCGCGTCAACATCGCTATAGTTCTGGTCCAATATAGGGGCAAAACAATGGAAATAACAGAAACGCCGCCGCACGACAGACACAAATAGTCAATGGACCCCAGAGACTATAATGGACTCAATCAGGTTTTCAAAAAAAAAAAAAAAGCAAAAACACAAAAAAATGCAATATTCTGGATAAATAATTCTGTTCAGCTGCTGATTGGTATCTGTTTCTGGGAAAGCTGGGTGGCGAGCCATGCGAGCAGCGGTCCAGCTTTCTCCGCTGGATACAGATGATATGTACAGTTCTTTATAGACGTCCAGCAGAATAACAATTGAGGGTTAGATGGGCGGCCATATTGGTTGTCATTCAGCTTTCCAGATATACCTATAAAACAGCTAGTGTGAACTCTAGGCGGAGGCAGCAAAAGGTTAAATGAGCCCTTCAGCTCTGCTACATCTGCGTACTACCGGGCCGGGTGCTGCCAGTTCTAATTTACAAGCCTCAATCTTGCCGGTTCGATTCCTGCGGTCACCGGTTAAATATTGAGATTAGATCCTGAGCGGCTTCGTTCACCTGAATTAGCACCGTCCTCGGAGAGCCAACTGCCAAGTCTCTTAACCGCGCTGCTTCAGGGCGTGCCAACTATGCGCCCTCCACGCCATTTCTGGGAGCTCTGCCCACGTCCCGTTCTGCTCAACGGCCACAAACTTTTTTTCTTTCACAGGAGACAGTGGAAATCTGTCAGGGGCTGCGGCCGTCAGGGAGAGACCCTGGAAAAATCTCCCCTGTCAAAATGAGACTACTGTGGGGGATCGGGCCAATAAATATCAGAGGTTAGGAGAAGACTGAGCGAGGTCTATGGAGGAAGACGGGGGGCGGCTCCGGGGGCTTACAGAGTGTTCATACAGAGCTGAAATCATCTGTAACAATGTATGTATGGCCTGTATCTCACCTCTGTAACAATGTATCATCTGTAACAATGCATAATCTGTATCTCACCTCTGTAACAATGTATATATATATCATCTGTATCTCACATCTAATAATAAGCACCAATAATGAATGACTCACAGGAGTGAGTACCCGTGCAGAGCCAGCACGTATAGTAGAACGCCAAAGAAAGAGAAATAAGGCTCGCACTCAATAATATTATGAATATATAAATTTTATTTGTGTCTCCATATGAGACAAATCACAATAAAAACACATAGAAAACAGTAGATGGTGGAAAATGAGCACACAGAATGACACGGAGCACAACTAATACCTGAAATGGCAAATAAATACACACAATGGGTGTATAAATATAGCACTAATGTGCATGTGGGCCAAATAGGATATCAGAAATACATGTAGTCAGGCAAAGCTATAGAGGCTAAGTAAAGGTATCATATATAATAACCAAAATATGCATATAAAGTGCAGAGTGCAAATATATCAAAGTGCATGGATAGCAGAAGCTGAGTAGTTCATTGTAAAGCCATAGACAAAGTACCTGTGTAGTGCTCCAGCAACCCCGACGTACGTTTCACGCAAGGCTTCTTCAGGGGGAGGTGTGTATATATCCTATTTGGCCCACATGCACATTAGTGCTATATTTATATACCCATTGTGTGTATCTATTTGCCATTTCAGGTATTAGTTGTGCTCCGTGTCATTCTGTGTGCTCATTTTCCACCATCTACTGTTTTCTATGTGTTTTTATTGTGATTTGTCTCATATGGAGACACTAATAAAATTTATATATTCATAATATTATTGAGTGCGAGCCCTGTATCTCACATCTGTAACAATGTATAATCTGTAACAATGTATTATATATATATCATCTGTATCTCACATCTGTAACAATGTATAATCTGTAACAATGTATATATATATATCATCTGTATCTCACATCTGTAACAATGTATCATCTGTAACAATGTATATATCATCTGTATCTCACATCTGTAACAATGTATATATAATCTGTATCTCACATCTGTAACAATGTATCATCTGTAACAATGTATCATCTGTAACAATGTGTATATATAATCTGTATCTCACATCTGTAACAATGTATCATCTGTAACAATGTATATATCATCTGTATCTCACATCTGTAACAATGTATAATCTGTAACAATGTATATATCATCTGTATCTCACCTCTGTAACAATGTGTCATCTGTATCTCACCTCTGTAACAATGTATGTATCACCTGTAACAATGTATATATCATCTGTATCTCACATCTGTAA
Source organism: Bufo bufo (assembly GCF_905171765.1). Taxonomy (NCBI): domain Eukaryota; kingdom Metazoa; phylum Chordata; class Amphibia; order Anura; family Bufonidae; genus Bufo; species Bufo bufo. The sequence goes on from NW_024400840.1 coordinate 6,929, forward strand.
CAATGTATAATCTGTAACAATGTATATCATCTGTATCTCACCTCTGTAACAATGTATGTATCACCTGTAACAATGTATATATCATCTGTATCACATCTGTAACAATGTATAATCTGTAACAATGTATATCATCTGTATCTCACCTCTGTAACAATGTGTCATCTGTATCTCACCTCTGTAACAATGTATGTATCACCTGTAACAATGTATCCATGGTGTGTATCTCACCTCTGTAACAATGTATCACCTGTAAGTCACCTCTGTAGCAAGTGTGGGGTTTCGCTCTGGTAGACAGGATTAGCGGGCGCAGTGCAGAGGCAAAATACAAGTTCTTAACTCAAAACGTCAGTGTTTATTCACACTTGAGGCAATTGCACCGAACAGCAGTAACTTTGCAGTCTTGGTGTTAATTCACACAGAATGGAAAGTTCATATAGCACAGGTCACCTTGCTGGCAGTTCTGCCTCCAGTAGTCCACAGCAGGCTTTAGGGGGCCTGTTTCCCCAGCGTGCGGCTCTCAGCCCTCCAGCAAGGCACAAAGCCTCAGATCCCAAAAACAGAGACCTCTCTGCTGAGCCCAGCTGCCTATTTAAGGACAGCCAGGTGCTGCCAAAACCCGGACCGGCCGCACATGCTGGGAGGAAAATACCTGCCTTGCCAGACACAACCCCTCACTGTGTCACATAATGTATTTATCATCTGTATCTCACCTCTGTAACAATGTATGTATCATCTGTAACAATGTATCCATCGTGTGTATCTCACCTCTGTAACAATGTATGTATCATCTGTAAGGCTACTTTCACACATGCGGCAGAGAGATCCGGCAAGAAGTTCCGGCAAAAAGTATGCCAACTGATGGCATTAGTAAGACTGATTAGGATCATGATCAGTCTTGATCAGTCTTAAAAATGCCTGATCAGTCAAAAAAATGCATTGAACTGCCGGATTCGTCTTTCCGGTGTCATCCAGCAAAACGCATCCGGCATTTACTTTTTTCACCGGAAGGACGGATCCGGCATTATGGTATTTTGAATACCGGATCTGGCACTAATACATTCAGGCAAGTCTTAAGTTTTTTTTCACCGGAGATAAAACCGTAGCATGACCCCCCCCCCCCCCCCATTTTTTTGCGGGCGATCTGTAGTTTTTATTGATACCTTTTTGATCTCTTTTTGTTCCATTTTTTGGGGAGGTGATGCAACAAAAAAAATGGTGATTTGAGCACTTTGTTTTTTTCTCTGTTACAGCGTTCACCTTATGGGATAAATGTCTTTATATTTTAATAGTTCAGCCATTTTTGTGGCGCGGTGATGCTAATGATCTTTATTTTTTTATTGTTAATTTATTTTTAATATGGAGAAAGGATGTGATTTAAATTTACATATTTTGTATTTTTATTTTTTTAAATCCTTTTTTTTTGGGGGGGGGGAGTTTAAGTCCCCTTTGGGGACATGAACATGTGATCATCAAAGCACTTCACCGATAGACTGCAGTGAACTACCATTTTTAGACTAGGGGAGTTCCATTGTGTTCCTATGGAGCCCTGCCACAGGCAAGGCTCCATAGGAACTATCGCTGTGGTAGCCTCGGACCCTTCAGAGAGACCCAGGCTACTGCAACACATGAACAACTTCCCTGATCATCCTGTGGAGGCAAAGCTGGAAAAGCCGCCTTAGATACCAGGTTGCAATTGAGTATCTGAGGGATTAAATGTCTGTGATCAGCACCATCGCCGATCACAAACACTAGCTTCGAGTGCCTGCAGTGTGAACCAGCAAACATCTGGCGGATATTGTACCGGCTTCACTCTGTAGTGGGCTGTGTATTTAAAGAGATAACATGCTCTGTACATGTACAGTGGACACTGCGCTCTCACATGTGTTATGCCTTTTAATATTAGAAAACTTCCAAAAATTGTCCCTTACCAGGGGGCAGATGGTGTTATCAGAAAATAAATGCTGCCCGTAGGACATGCACAAGTGTTGATTGTCAGAAGAAAAAATGGCGAACGAGCCTTGAAAAATTTGTACTTTTAATTGAGAGCAGCAGCCGTGCAGTGTGGATGTGGAAAGGGTACGGATATAGTGGCATGTGGATGCAGCAGGAGCAGTATAGCATGTAACATACAAGGCTGTCTATGGGTAGTAATAGTAGTGGTAATGGAAGAGGCAGTAGGGGATTAACAGCAAAGAATAGCAACTGTGGCGGTAGTGACAGCAGCAGCCATACGGTATGCAACATGATGACAGCTGCAGGGACAAGATGGAACACAGTCAGCAAGGGCAGATCTATTAGTTGGCCTCGTTACTGCGGCTTCTGCTGCTTGTGTCAGTGGTTGGGGGGTGACTCTGTGGGGGGGGGGGATCTCCCTTTCAGACATACTGGTGGCTGCCTTCTGCTCACTGAAAGCTGCGACAAGCTGCATACACAGTGTTTCCTGGTAATAATGTAATTTGGCCTCCCTTTTGGAGGGACGAAAACATTCCCCCATTCTGCTTTGATAGCGAGGGTCTAAAAGCACGGCTGTCCAGTAATCATCGGACTGCTTGATGCTATTGATACATATGTGAATACGTAAGAAAGCCAGCGTACAGGTGGCTATTCTGGCCAGAGTGCCCAAGGAGCCAGTTCTTCCCACCTCCGCCCCCCACCGAGATGATTGGGTGTCGTGGTCGGTGTCACAGTGATCATCATCCTCCTGCTCCTCCACCTTTGACTCCTCCTCCAGTGGATGCTCCTCATCCTCCTCCTCCATGGCAGTTTCTCCTCGTAGGTCCCCAACAGCTACAGGGTGGACATTAAGATGCGTCAGCTGCTCTTCTTCCATGAGCGTCAGCATCTGTTCTAAGATAAATATGAGAGGGATGACATTGTTCATGCCACTTTGAAGGGCTTCAGCAGTAGCACCCGACAGGCATCGGAATAAGCAGTCTAGTGGCAGGTCAATTGCAATACAGATCATGTGGTATATGTCACCTCATGTAAGGTCCAGTATGTTGGGTGCACTACAAGGCAATTCAAAAAATGATTTCACAGGCAGCTAATTTTGGTACAAACAATAAGTCAAGATGATCTGTGTTTCCTGCAGGTGATGGGCCGAGAAAAGGTAGTTCATCCACAAAGTGGAGGAGACTAGGAGAGAAAGTTGCATACAAGAGTAACCTTTTGGATTCTGAATATAAATACGAGGACACCTAGAGGCAAGAATAAAAGGACAATATTTTTTATTACCGTAGTACGTAAAGTGTTTTTCTGTAATTGATACATATGTTTCTATTTGGCAGTCATAGAGTTAATGCAATTTATACAATGGTTCTTCCTGTCCCGAGTTCCTTCCTGGGCTCATGCCCCGCCTTCCGGCTGCACGCTTACGGTTACCCCATCCCCTCTTGCTCCGTTGGGCCATCCCCTTCCCTATGAGCATCAGTGGCTGTGGTTCATTCATCCTGAGTGCTCTGTTTCTCTGCTGGGATCCGGGCTGGCCAATCAGCATTAGCAGTGCTAGCAGAGCCTGCTGATGATTGGCTGGCCTACCACCCAGCAGAGAAGCTTTACTGAGCCATGCCGCAAGTCTTCATTCCTACCCGGGCCAGCTGTGCCAGAAAGCAATGAATGGCTGTGTCTGGAAGACCACAGCATTACAAGTGGGATTGACTCCAGTCTCCAGCACGTGTGTGAAGATCATCCACAATGACAGTGGGTGCCCAGAAGAAGACAGCTTCAGAAAAAAAGTTAAAGGGTTGGAGGCTGGAGACTTGGGGTGGCACATTATATTAAAAAACCCAGCAACCGCAGCAGTAACAGCACAGTTCATGAGGGGGTATGGCAGTGATGCACTATATAATAAGCAGCAGCATACACAGTTCATGGGGGTGTGTGGCAGTGGAGCACTGTATATTAAGCAGCAGCAGGCACAGTTCATGGGGGTGTGTGGCAGTGAAGCACTGTATAATAAGCAGCAGCATACACAGTTCATGGGGGTGTGTGGCAGAGGAGCACTGTATAATAAGCAGCAGCATACACAGTTCATGGGGGTGTGTGGCAGAGGAGCACTGTATAATAAGCAGCAGCAGGCACAGTTCATGGGGGTGTGTGGCAGTGAAGCACTGTATAATAAGCAGCAGCAGGCACAGTTCATGGGGGTGTGTGGCAGTGGAGCACTGTATAATAAGCAGCAGCAGGCACAGTTCATGTGGGCATGGCAGTGATGCACTATATAATAAGCTGCAGGCACAGTTCATAGGGGGGATGGCAGTGGTGCTCTATATAATAACCAGTAGCAGGCAGCAGTTCATGGGGAGTATAGCAGTGGTGCACTACATAATAAGCAGAATCAGGCAGCAGTAGCAGGCACAGTTGATGGGGGGGTATGGCAGTGGCACAGGGGGGTATGGCAGTGGGACACTATGTAATAAGCAGCAGAGGATACAGTTCATTGACTAAAGCTAGGTGCACATTTGCGACCAGATTCTGCTATTTTGTTCCAGCATAGGAGCAGAATTACTGGAATTGCTGCCAGATGCGACACATGGTCAACACCACCGGCAGGTAGTGGGAGGAGACATAGACAGTTGTGGGAAGGGTTAACAACATGGCATGGGGGACCAATTCAGATTCTTACCATGGGTCCCAATGATTTCTATCTTTGCCCCTGTTAGCAGTACACTGAATGCTATCTTGCAGTAATATACGTGTTCAATAACACAGGTATAATGCAATGAAATGACTCATTTCAAATAGTAAAATGCGGGCAATTCCGAGGTGTCTGCAGCAGTATGCTATCTGGGTGCTGGCAATAAGTCTGGGAACTATAGAAACTCTTTTGCAAAAAAAGCTGGCTGTTCATACAAAAAATATAAGTTTCTTGCAGGATTTTGCAATGCAGAACTTGCCAGCTATATGGAGGAACAGAGACAGTGCCAGACCCTCCCTCACTCTCTGCGTTAAGCTTTACCTGATAAAACTCTAAAAGCTAACCAATTATATCTCCAGTTCTCTCCTACGGTGTAACTAGTAACTGGCTTGTGTCTGCAATTGTTTCTTGGCAGACACATCCACAACACGTCCTGTCACAAGCCTAGCTGGGAACAGAATAGATTTTCCTAGTAGTATCCACCTGCTTACAGCTCCCTGATTGGCTGATCAGACTGTCAGTATGTACAGTACAGACCAAAAGTTTGGACACACCTTCTCATTCTAAGAGTTTTCTTTATTTTCATGACTATGAAAGCATCAAAACTATGATTTATCACATGTAGAATTATATACATAACAAACAAGTGTGAAACAACTGAAAATATGTCATATTCTAGGTTCTTCAAAGTAGCCACCTTTTGCTTTGATTACTGCTTTGCACACTCTTGGCATTCTCTTGATGAGCTTCAAGAGGTAGTCCCCTGAAATGGTCTTCCAACAGTCTTGAAGGAGTTCCCAGAGATGCTTAGCACTTGTTGGCCTTTTTGCCTTCACTCAGCGGTCCAGCTCACCCCAAACCATCTCGATTGGGTTCAGGTCCGATGACTGTGGAGGCCAGGTCATCTGGCGCAGCACCCCATCACTCTCCTTCATGGTCAAATAGCCCTTACTTTCAACGTTTTCCCAATTTTTCGGCTGACTGACTGACCTTTATTTTTTAAAGTAATGATGGCCACTCGTTTTTCTTTACTTAGCTGCTTTTTTCTTGCCATAATACAAATTCTAACAGTCTATTCAGTAGGACTATCATCTGTGTATCCACCTGACTTCTCCTCAACGCAACTGATGGTCCCAACCCCATTTATAAGGCAAGAAATCCCACTTATTAAACCTGACAGGGCACACCTGTGAAGTGAAAACCATTTCAGGGGACTACCTCTTGAAGCTCATCAAGAGAATGCCAAGAGTGTGCAAAGCAGTAATCAAAGCAAAAGGTGGCTACTTTGAAGAACCTAGAATATGACATATTTTCAGTTGTTTCACACTTGTTTGTTATGTATATAATTCCACATGTGCGGATGCCATAGTTTTGATGCCTTCAGTGTGAATCTACAATTTTCATAGTCATGAAAATAAAGAAAACTCTTTGAATGAGAAGGTGTGTCCAAACTTTTGGTCTGTACTGTATATAACAGTCACGTGTCTGTGTCATGGAGGATGTATGTTTATAACAGTCACGTGTCTGTGTCATGGCAGATGGAACTTGTCAGTATGCATATAACAGTCACGTGTCTGTGTCATGGAGGATATATGTATGTAACAGTCACGTGTCTGTGTCATGGCAGATGTATATATGTAACAGTCACGTGTCTGTGTCATGGCAGATGTATGTATGTAACAGTCACGTGTCTGTGTCATGGCGGATGGAACCTGTCATTATGTAAATATCAGTCACGTATCTGTGCAACGCACCACCCCCCAGGGATGATCATGTCCCAGGTATTTAGGAATGCCGAATAGTATGTTGTGGCCCTAATAGTTTGTGTCACGGTGCTCCTACATGGATACTTTCGCTCCCCAGGGTTAGGGTCTGAAGCAAAAAGGGGGAAAGTAATAGTTGGTGGAGAATCAGTCGAGTCCAGACTTTATAACATTCAATTGCTTTACTTGAATAAACTTGCATCCAGACAATATTGGACCTTTCTCTGGCTCCAGCAGGTTTTAGGATGCACTGGCAGGCAAACCTGGATACCTTGCTCTCTCTTTCTCTGCTGTGCTAAGCTCTGGCTTTGGTCTGGTAGCTGGACTTTCTGACAGTTCTGCTACCTTTGAGTGGGGTGCCTTTGGCTGTTGACCCCTCTAATACTCAGTCCATGAACTCCAAGGAGCCGGGGTCCTCTAGGAGCCAGAAAAGACTTCAGCTGCAGGAAGGGGGGTGGGGGGGACACAATCCCTCACTTCGCCATGTCTTGTCTCTTTCCAATTCTTCTATCAACTCGGTTTAATTAGGGGCTAAAAATGGCAGCAGGGGCTCCCTTTCACTCAGAACCTCCTGCCCCTCAACACCTCGAGTTGTAGAGACGGTGGCAGCCGGGCCTCCAGTGGCAGGCAGCCTGATGGGAAGTGCAGCCCCATGGGTGGCCTCTTGGTCGGGTGCAAGCTTCCAGGGCAGCTGGCACTGCACTGTTAAAGGGGAATAGGAAAAGGCTAGGGGCCATGTGGGTCCCAATGTGGATTTGCGCTGGTAGAGGCCTGGGATCAGTACCTCCGGTGGTGGCTGTAGCCTATACTGGAACCACAGGATGTCCTCCTCCGTCTTCTGCAGGCAGCGCACTCAGGAGGATGCTCCTGGATCATCCGGCCAGTCTTATGGTGCCAGTGCTGGGACCAGGAGCTTGGTCAGGAGGGTCACTCCGGTGGCAAAGCGACCCATCGCAGAGCCCATGGAGGTATACTCCACATGGTGTCACGGCTGTCATGGTCTGGGGGTAGTGGACCGTGACACTTTTGCCGTGCATGCTTGTTGCTGGTGGCAACGTGTTGTTAGCATGATTTTACACTTCCCTTTTAAGGCTGGTGTTTCTTCCCATTTTGGTTTGTTAAGGGTTAAAGGTGTGTGCAAGCTGGGTGTGGCCTCATGGCTCTTCTTATAGAGTTGTGAGCGTGAGGTTAGTTGTGTGTCTGCCTTTGTATGAGTAGGAGCTTTGCTACTCTCTCGATGTGTCACCTGTCTGTGAGGGCCTCCTTGTGGAACATCAAGGTCTTTGGCAATGTCATCCAGATGTTTCCCTGTGTCCCCTTACCTTCCTCACCTGTTTATGATGTTTGGTGGGTTTATGTACAGGGTGTTTGTTTTATGTCATTTGGTGTTCCATGTCTGGTCTATTTGGTGTTTGTAGTCCAGCATGGTTGTTTGACATTTCCCCTGTCTGTCTTTGCCTGTGGAAGTGGGCTCCATGGTTTCCCGGAGGGGTGAACCACCAGTCAGAAAGCTGTAGTTGTTCTACCCAGTCGTTGTGGCAGGTAAGTGGTGGTTGTTCCAGTGTGTGTCGTTTGCGCTGGGCTCTTCCTGCTATGTTATGTGTTTATGCTTGCTCTCTGCTCCTTCATTGTTGCTAGGCCTGTGGGAGACTCTGGTTCTTCCGTGTCTTTAAGGAACCGGTTGTCTCTTTCTCCTTACAATACCATCAGGGATCATCAGGGCGAATTAGGGTCCAAGGTTCCGCGTATGAGCCCTTCCACCATCAGGGTTGGCTCATACAGTCAGGAGGTCAAGGATTGTATTTAGGGATGCATAGGAGGGGACCTTCCCCCTTATCCTGGCTTCCAGGTCTAATGGCATGGTCTATATAGACATTGTGCAGTGTTTTTTCCCCACTCCCCACCATGACACATGGTGCCCCGCATAGAGACTGTGTTGGGCCTGTGGGAGATAGCTCCGCTTCACTGACCTGTGGCTGATGAATAGCTCTTCTTGGGTCTCCTCATCGGTGATGAACCTGCTCCCCGGAGAACCAGAAGACGGTCCTCAGGCATTGCTGTGAATCATCCTGCCGTGTATGGTCCAGAACCTGGTTGACCCACTCCTCAATGGCCTTTTGTACTCCCAGTTATTCTGGGCATAGGCTACCATGTGGGCTGGGACCTCCAGGTTCAGGTGAGTGGAGGGCACTGAAGCCGCACTGGCTGGTACAGTGGACACTCCTGGTCCTCCAGGTGTCTGCTTCTCCAGGGCTGCCTGTATCTCGGTGAGTATCTCCTGGATTTCAGTAGTACAGTAGTAAAGTTATTTGTAAGGGGTCTGCAGACGTTATAGGCCTAGTGATAAGGCACAGAAGTAAATATCCTGTTCGTGACGCCAATAATGCAACGCGCTGCCCCCAGGGCCGATGATTAAGCAGGTTTTTAAGAATGAAAAGTGATGATGTTGCTCTAATAGTTGGTGTGTCAATGTGCTCCCACCTGGATACCGTCACTCCCCAGGGTTAGGCTCCGCCAGACTTTATAAAGTTCAAAGGCTTTACTTGAATAAACTTTCATCCAGATAACATTGGACCTTTCTCTGGCTCCAGCAGGTTTTGGGGTAAACTGGTAGACAAACCAGGATATCTTGCTCTCTCTTTCTCTGCTGTGCTAAACTCTGGCTTCAGTCTGGTAACGGGACTTTCTGACAGTTCTGTTACTATTGAGTGGTGTGCCTTTGGCTCTGGACCCCCTTGAAGTACTCAGCCTATGAACTGCAAGGAGCCGGTGTGCTCTTGGAGCTGCTTCCCCTGGAAGACTACTGCTGCAGGAACGCTCCGCTCACTGCACCATGTTTTGTCTTTTTCCAATTCTTCTATCGACTCCCTATAGCTCCCTGCAACCTTTGCCTTGCCAGGAAGCAGGACTTGTCAACTTCTGTCCAAACAGGGAGAATGGAATGGAAAGTTCCATTCTATCTAAAGATCTCTTTCTGCCAGATACACTTCCACATGCTGGAACACCAGGCACAGTGCATGAAATACAATACATAACAGTTACAAAGCAATATTATTCAGGCACAGTATCAGAGGCAGGGCCGGACTGGGGATAAAAAACAGCCCTGGAAAAAGTTGCATACCAACCCCACAGCATTGCGTCATTGTTTACTTGTTTATAAAAGGGGAAAGCATTCATTTTAAAACACGTGTGTAAACACGAATATGAACTTTGCCCCACAATAGCTCTTTTGTAGAACCTCCATTGTTCATATTATCACCGTAGACCAGCTTTTCCCTACCAGGATGCCTCCAGCTGTTGCAAAACTACAACTTTCAGCATGCCCAGACAGCGTATGGCTGTCAGGGCATGTTGGGAAATGTAGTTTTGCAACAGCTGGAGGCATCCTGGTAGGGAAACACTAAAGTAGACCATTATCCCATCCAATTGGGTCAGAACATTACTTTAAAGTAGAGGTGGGACGAATCAAAAATTTTTTGAGTCTCGAATCCTACGAATCCTGTACAGACGGTGTAAGAAACAAAGTGATCCAAACTCAATATTCTTTTAATATGAAAAAATAAAGAGTCCTTTTTAAACAAAGTATTCGGATTTGGATTCGAAAAAGATTGGAAATACAGGGTAATACAGCGCAAATACCTTTTACATCCAGTGACGTCTCTTTGATGTAGATGTTCTCTTTCCTCATCTTCTCCTTTCAGACCTTCAGATCAGACCTCCAGTTTTCAGCCATTTTTCGTCTCTGCAGTTTGACAAAAAAAAAATCTTAGTTTACTACTTTTCCATAATTCTCTCATCTTTTGGAAAAATCATCCTACTACCCCTAATACTGTGCCGCTGTGCTCCCCAATATTATACTGCAGAAACAGATAAACCCTGTGATAATACTAGTAGCACACAGAGCCCCCATATAAAATACCCCTTCTTTGTGGCCTCAGTAGATGCCCCCATAGTGCCCCCCATTAATGTGCCAGTAAGTGTCCCCATAGATGCCCCCCCATCATGTGCCAGTATCAAGTGCCTCTCCCCCCCCCACATGTTCCAGTATCATAGTGCCATCTCGCCCCCCAATGTGCCAGTATCATAGTGCCATCTCCCCCCCAATGTGCCAGTATCAAGTGCCAAACCCCCCATGTGCCAGTATCAAGTGTCTCTCTCCTCCCCCCCATGTCCCAGTATCATAGTGCCATCTTGCCCCCCCTTCTTTGTGGCCACAATAGATGCCCCCATAGTTCCCCCCATCGATGCCCCCCATCATGTGCCAGTATCAAGTGCCTCTCTCCTCCCCCCCCACATGTCCCAGTATCATAGTGCCTCTCCCCCCATGTGCCAGTATCATAGTGCCATCTCCCCCCCGATGTGCCACTATCATAGTGCCATCTCCCCCCCACGTGCCAGTATCAAGTGCCTCTCTCCTCCCCCCATGTGCCAGTATCATAGTGCCATCTCCCCACCAATGTGCCAGTATTATGTGCCTCTCTCCTTACCACCCCCACATGTCCCAGTATCATAGTGCCATCCGCCCCCCAATGTGCCAGTATCAAGTGCCTCTCTCCTTACCACCCCCACATGTCCCAGTATCATAGTGCCATCTCGCCCTCCCGAAAGTGCCAGTATCATAGTGCCATCTCTCCCCCAATGTGCCAGTATCATAGTGCCATCTCCCACCCCAATGTGCCAGTATCAAGTGCCTCTCTCTTCCCACCCCCCATGTGCCAGTATCATAGTGCCAAACCCCCCATGTGCCAGTATCAAGTGCCAAACCCCCCCATGTGCCAGTATCAAGTGCCTCTCTCCTCCCCCCCATGTCCCAGTATCATAGTGCCATCTTGCTTCCCCTTCTTTGTGGCCTCAGTAGACGCCCTCATAGTGCCCCCCATTAATGTGCCAGTAAGTGTCCCCATAGATGCCCCCCCATCATGTGCCAGTATCAAGTGCCTCTCCCCCCCCCACATGTTCCAGTATCATAGTGCCATCTCGCCCCCCAATGTGCCAGTATCATAGTGCCATCTCCCCCCCAATGTGCCAGTATCAAGTGCCTCTCTCCTTCCCACCCCCCATGTGCCAGTTCATAGTGCCAAACCCCCCCATGTGCCAGTATCAAGTGCCAAACCCCCCATGTGCCAGTATCAAGTGTCTCTCTCCTCCCCCCCATGTCCCAGTATCATAGTGCCATCTTGCCCCCCCTTCTTTGTGGCCACAATAGATGCCCCCATAGTTCCCCCCATCGATGCCCCCCATCATGTGCCAGTATCAAGTGCCTCTCCTCCCCCCCCCACATGTCCCAGTATCATAGTGCCTCTCCCCCCATGTGCCAGTATCATAGTGCCATCCCCCCCCGATGTGCCACTATCATAGTGCCATCTCCCCCCCACGTGCCAGTATCAAGTGCCTCTCTCCTCCCCCCATGTGCCAGTATCATAGTGCCATCTCCCCCACCAATGTGCCAGTATTATGTGCCTCTCTCCTTACCACCCCCACATGTCCCAGTATCATAGTGCCATCCGCCCCCCAATGTGCCAGTATCAAGTGTCTCTCTCCTTACCACCCCCACATGTCCCAGTATCATAGTGCCATCTCGCCCTCCCCGAAAGTGCCAGTATCATAGTGCCATCTCTCCCCCCAATGTGCCAGTATCATAGTGCCATCTCCCACCCCAATGTGCCAGTATCAAGTGCCTCTCTCCTTCCCACCCCCCATGTGCCAGTATCATAGTGCCAAACCCCCCATGTGCCAGTATCAAGTGCCAAACCCCCCCATGTGCCAGTATCAAGTGCCTCTCTCCTCCCCCCCATGTCCCAGTATCATAGTGCCATCTTGCTTCCCCTTCTTTGTGGCCTCAGTAGACGCCCTCATAGTGCCCCCCATTAATGTGCCAGTAAGTGTCCCCATAGATGCCCCCCATCATGTGCCAGTATCAAGTGCCTCTCTCCTCCCCCCTAACATGTCCCAGTATCATAGTGCCTCTCTCCTCCCCCCCATGTGCCAGTATCATAGTGCCATCTCCCCCCCAATGTGCCAGTATCATAGTGCCATCTCCCCCATGTGCCAGTATCAAGTGCCTCTCTCCTTCCCCCCATGTGCCAGTATCATAGTGCCATCTCCCCCACGTGCCAGTATCAAGTGCCTCTCTCCTCCCCCATGTGCCAGTATCATAGTGC
>NW_024400841.1:0-19474 GCF_905171765.1 Bufo bufo
AATCAGTGGTGTCTTGAATGTAAGAACTACCACCACATGCAAAACTGCGAAGTATCCTGTCCAGAAAAATGGCAACATGGCTAAAAATTGAATCCGACCCTGATACAATAGGTCGACCGGGGGGATCGATGAGGGACTTGTGGATCTTAGGCAACACATACAGTACCGGAGTAACTGGATGCGTTACTGTGAGATAATCCACAAGTCCCCCATCTATGATCCCCGCATCTAAGGCAATAGTCAACACATTTTTGATCGATTCAGCGATTTTGAACTTAGGGTCAGCATCAATGGGCCTGTAGATGGTAACGTCGCTTAGTTGTCTCAAGACCTCTGCAACGTATTTGCAGGTGTCTAATACAACCACCGCACCGCCTTTGTCGGCGGCCTTAATAGTAAGTGCGGGGTCACGTTTTAATTCATTGAGAGCGACAATCTCATCAGCAGTTACATTGGGGCGACCAAAAGGTTGTGGAGAGTGTGTCTCTCTTAATGTCTGCATGTCAGACTTAACCGCAGCCATGTATGCCTCAATGGCAGGATCACAAATGGCAGGATTAAAGTTGCTACCAAGTGAGAGATCGAACATGCCAAGAGATAGCTCACTCATCTTGGCATGCTCGATCCGCTCCTTGTTCTGGAACCAGACCTTAAGTTTAATGGCCCGGAAAAAAGCATTAAGTTCAAAGTCAAGCTCAAACCAATTTGCAACAGTTCTTGGGCAAAAAGAAAGTCCCTTACTGAGGACACTCACTTGAGAGTTGGTCAAGTCCTTCGATGAAAGATTTATCACAATTATTTCTTCCTGGGTGGAATGTTCCTGCCTGGTGTCGGTCGTGGCTTGTTGCTGCGAAGCCTTTTGGTGCCTTCGATGTCTGTGGCCTCCACGTCTAATGCGTTGCTTCCGGACATTTCCGGTTCTTTCAAGCCTAAAAAAGATTGATCAGCAGAGGAAGTTTGTACATTCCTTTTCTTTTTCTTCCAAGTGTCCTTATTGGGCTGCATATTTTTGTCATCCGATTGCCAGGAGTAAACATTGCCCTTCTTATAGTCATCCGCATCACGGTTCCATTTGGAGCGTTTTCCTTCCTCCATATCTGTACGGAAATTTTGTAATTGGGTAGACATCATATCATGAAATGTCCCATACTCATCTGTTGAAGACAGATTGCTCAGTTGTTGCTCAATTTTGGATAAATCGAGTGTCACACCAGATAATTCCTCCTGCAAGTACTCAATGTTCAGCAATATAAAATCAAAGGCATAGCGGTTAGATAAAATTTCAAATCTTTTGCAGAAGGACGGACAGCCAGAAAATAAATTAGGGCGTAAGCTGGACCTCATCCCTCTTGGGATACGTTGTATCTTGTAGTATTCGCCCAGGGTGGTCATATGTAGACGTAAAGAAATGGACCTCTTGGACAGGAATTCATATTGCCTCTTCAGCTCCTTAGCTGTGGGGGTGACCAGAAAAGTGGCATCTCCTCCAATGCCGCACAGTATCCTATCAACCGCATCCTGTGTATATGCGGAGCCCCCGGGTACAGGTGATTCATTAGTAGACATAATAAAAAATATAAATAGAAAAAAAGACGTGCAGACGCCACAAAAAGGCTGTATATAGAGAGCAAAAGAGTTCAGTGGCAGCACCGTCAAAGAAAAAAATGCGGGTGCAGCTGGCCCAGCGTGGATGAAAGCCAATCCAAATAGACAAAAATAACAAAAAGGGCAGCACTCCAGAAAGTAAAAGAAGAAAAATCTTTAATTACCCATGCGGGACAAGCGACGTTTCGGCTCAATGTGTGAGCCTTTCTCAAGCTAAGTGTACAGACAAAATACTGGGTATATATGCCAGTGAGAGTGAATACAATCAATGTGCAATCCAGGTGTGCTCAATCATAACAATTGAGATAATCAAAGTACAAAATACAGTGCATATAACATAATCACAATGGGTCACATGATAAAAATCAGTGCATAATCATATGGTGAATAATCGATTAAAAAATTCATATAACATACAATAAAAATGTGCAAATACATAAGAATACTACATGATTATCAATCATACAGTAAGTGGTGTCAGCTGTATATGCTGATAAAGTGCTAAGTGCTTACTGCGTAGGTCCGGCAGACGGAGGGTGAAGGAGGATGCAAAACACAGACGGCTGTCATAGAACATGCGGTTTCGGCGTGCCTGTAGTGTGACTGCGCATGTCACAATGACGTATGTAACATACTTCCGGGTTACGATGTGCTTGTGGTACCGCAAATGCGCATTGGCCTTCTGATGTTTCTTGCGCCATCTTGAATCAGGGCATATTGCCTGCAATGCCAGGGACCTCTGTTGGTAACAGCCGATGTATAACAGATAAGGTGAGGGCACATCATAGTGCTCCTATAACCTGTACTGGTGGCTGAGTGAGTGCAGAAACGGGACGCGTCTGCACGTCTTTTTTTCTATCTATATTTTTTATTATGTCTACTAATGAATCACATGTACCCGGGGGCTCCGCATATACACAGGATGCGGTTGATAGGATACTGTGCGGCATTGGAGGAGATGCCACTTTTCTGGTCACCCCCACAGCTAAGGAGCTGAAGAGGCAATATGAATTCCTGTCCAAGAGGTCCATTTCTTTACGTCTACATATGACCACCCTGGGCGAATACTACAAGATACAACGTATCCCAAGAGGGATGAGGTCCAGCTTACGCCCTAATTTATTTTCTGGCTGTCCGTCCTTCTGCAAAAGATTTGAAATTTTATCTAACCGCTATGCCTTTGATTTTATATTGCTGAACATTGAGTACTTGCAGGAGGAATTATCTGGTGTGACACTCGATTTATCCAAAATTGAGCAACAACTGAGCAATCTGTCTTCAACAGATGAGTATGGGACATTTCATGATATGATGTCTACCCAATTACAAAATTTCCGTACAGATATGGAGGAAGGAAAACGCTCCAAATGGAACCGTGATGCGGATGACTATAAGAAGGGCAATGTTTACTCCTGGCAATCGGATGACAAAAATATGCAGCCCAATAAGGACACTTGGAAGAAAAAGAAAAGGAATGTACAAACTTCCTCTGCTGATCAATCTTTTTTAGGCTTGAAAGAACCGGAAATGTCCGGAAGCAACGCATTAGACGTGGAGGCCACAGACATCGAAGGCACCAAAAGGCTTCGCAGCAACAAGCCACGACCGACACCAGGCAGAAACATTCCACCCAGGAAGAAATAATTGTGATAAATCTTTCATCGAAGGACTTGACCAACTCTCAAGTGAGTGTCCTCAGTAATGGACTTTCTTTTTGCCCAAGAACTGTTGCAAATTGGTTTGAGCTTGACTTTGATCTTAATGCTTTTTTCCGGGCCATTAAACTTAAGGTCTGGTTCCAGAACAAGGAGCGGATCGAGCATGCCAAGATGAGTGAGCTATCTCTTGGCATGTTCGATCTCTCACTTGGTAGCAACTTTAATCCTGCCATTTGTGATCCTGCCATTGAGGCATACATGGCTGCGGTTAAGTCTGACATTCAGACATTAAGAGAGACACACTCTCCACAACCTTTTGGTCGCCTCAATGTAACTGCTGATGAGATTGTCGCTCTCAATGAATTAAAACGTGACCCCGCACTTACTATTAAGGCCGCCGACAAAGGCGGTGCGGTGGTTGTATTAGACACCTGCAAATACGTTGCAGAGGTCTTGAGACAACTAAGCGACGTTACCATCTACAGGCCCATTGATGCTGACCCTAAGTTCAAAATCGCTGAATCGATCAAAAATGTGTTGACTATTGCCTTAGACGCGGGGATCATAGATGAGGGACTTGTGGATTATCTCACAGTAACGCATCCAGTTACTCCGGTACTGTATGTGTTGCCTAAGATCCACAAGTCCCTCATCGATCCCCCCGGTCGACCTATTGTATCAGGGTCGGATTCAATTTTTAGCCATGTTGCCATTTTTCTGGACAGGATACTTCGCAGTTTTGCATGTGGTGGTAGTTCTTACATTCAAGACACCACCGATTTTTTACTGAAGTTGCAGATGATCGATTTGACAGATGTACAGGGGGTGACGTTAGCATCTTTTGATGTCACCTCTCTCTACACCTCAATTGATCACTGCAAGGGGCTAGCTGCAGTTTCCTACATGCTAGATAGATCTTCTTTAACTAGTCAAGCTCAACATTTCATAGTGTCCCTCCTTGAAATTGTCCTGAGATCCAATTATTTTCTTTTCCAAGACACTTACTATATGCAAGAACAGGGCGTGGCAATGGGGTCCAACGTGGCCCCAACTTATGCCAACATTTTTATGCGTCGGTTTGAGGAAGATGTCGTCTATGGAAGCCACCACTTCAAGCATGCTATGGCGTGGTGGCGGTACATAGACGACATCTTCCTCATCTGGACTGGCACCATCGATCAACTTTGTGAATTCCATGAATTCCTCAATGGGATTGATAAAGCACTACAATTCACCTTAGTGCATTCCCATATCGAAATGCAGTTTCTGGACACACGTGTGTTCTTGGCGGACGGGAAGCTGCATACTGCACTTTTTACAAAGCCGACCGACAGGAACACACTATTGATGTACAGCAGTAATCATCCTAAAAATATGATTAGATCCTTGCCCTATTCCCAGTTCTTAAGAGCAAGGCGTATAGTCTCAGATCAAGATCAGCTAGACAACACACTTGACGTACTAACTAATAAGTTCAAGAAACGAGGATATCCTTCCAAACTGTTGCATGACAAAAAAGAACTGGTCAGGAAATTAGACAGGAATGACACTCTTTGTAATAAAGTACGTCAAACAAAACCAACTAGAATTCCTTTTGTTTCCATGTACTCGGAACAGAGTATAGCGATAGGGAACATCATCCGACGCCATTGGGGTATACTGGGTGGATGCCACAATGCTGTAAAAGAATTCCATGCCCCACCCCTAATGTCCTACCGCAGATCCAAAAGTATTAAGGACCAGTTAGTCAAGGCTGACGTAGGTACCACCAAAAAATTGAGACAGACAACATTGACAACAAACAGCACAGGTTGTTTCCCATGCTTATCATGTGTAAATTGCAAATATATCGTAAAAGGCAAAAATTTTGTACACCCTCAAACTGGGGTGGTATACCCGATACGATATTATCTAACTTGTGATTCTAGTTACATCATTTATGCACTTATGTGTCCATGTAATTTAATTTATGTAGGCGAGACCACTACTGATTTTAAGACACGGCTTAATAATCACCGTCTAAGCATAAGAAAAAAACGGCTTGATTTGCCCGTGTCTAAACACTTTACGGACCTCAAACACACCGAAAGAGATCTCAGGTGTTGTATTATTGATTTTATACCTATGCCCAGAAGAGGTGGCAACAGGGCTAATCTACTTAATAGACGGGAGTTGAGGTGGATTCACACCTTTAATTCCCTCAAACCCTGTGGTCTAAATGTGGACTACAGGATTGGGGTGGGTTAGGGTTTGTGGTTTGCCTCCATGCTGTACATTATGGTGTTGACCTCATTGTGTATATTGTGAGATTTTTGTATAAGACAAAAAAACATGTTCTTTTTTATTATTCATTTGTATACACAATATACTTATTCTCCTTTTTTCTCCTTTTCTTTTGTTTTCTTTTTCTTAGTCTGCGGTAGGTGGGCCACGGAGCATGGAGTGAGGAGATATGAGGCTGTAAATGTGGACGGCAAGCCTATACAAGGATAGTCTTTCTTTGTCAGTGCATTCTTATGCTTGTGGATGCCTTTTGGTGCCTCTGTGACCACAGTCTGTTGTTCACATTAGAGGTGTATATGAGGAGATCCCTCCCCTGTGGGGTGGTAGTGAGTGGGCATTGTTCGCAGACACAGTGTGACCTCACACTAACGTGTGGGTGCGCAGTGGATCTGGGATCACGGATGTGGGCTGCAGCTTTGATTTTGTTGCGTCCCGTTTCTGCACTCACTCAGCCACCAGTACAGGCTATAGGAGCACTATGATGTGCCCTCACCTTATCTGTTATACATCGGCTGTTACCAACAGAGGTCCCTGGCATTGCAGGCAATATGCCCTGATTCAAGATGGCGCAAGAAACATCAGAAGGCCAATGCGCATTTGCGGTACCACAAGCACATCGTAACCCGGAAGTATGTTACATACGTCATTGTGACATGCGCAGTCACACTACAGGCACGCCGAAACCGCATGTTCTATGACAGCCGTCTGTGTTTTGCATCCTCCTTCACCCTCCGTCTGCCTGACCCACGCAGTAAGCACTCAGCACTTTATCAGCATATACAGCTGACACCACTTACTGTATGATTGATAATCATGTAGTATTCTTATGTATTTGCACATTTTTATTGTATGTTATATGAATTTTTTAATCGATTATTCACCATATGATTATGCACTGATTTTTATCATGTGACCCATTG
The DNA here is from genome assembly GCF_905171765.1 of Bufo bufo. Lineage (NCBI taxonomy): Eukaryota > Metazoa > Chordata > Amphibia > Anura > Bufonidae > Bufo > Bufo bufo. Next base: position 6,467 of record NW_024400841.1, read on the forward strand.
TGATTATGTTATATGCACTGTATTTTGTACTTTGATTATCTCAATTGTTATGATTGAGCACACCTGGATTGCACATTGATTGTATTCACTCTCACTGGCATATATACCCAGTATTTTGTCTGTACACTTAGCTTGAGAAAGGCTCACACATTGAGCCGAAACGTCGCTTGTCCCGCATGGGTAATTAAAGATTTTTCTTCTTTTACTTTCTGGAGTGCTGCCCTTTTTGTTATTTTTTTTATATATATATATATATATATATATATATATATATAAAAAAAAGAAAAACAATGGCGGCACCGGAGAAACAACACAGGAAGGGTGCTATGTCCAGGGATGTAGCAGCTTACCCCGTCAATAATGGATGAAAAACGGACAGCACTCCAGGTAAAAGTTGATGGTGTTTATTCACCCATGTGGATGGCAACGTTTCAGCTCATACAAGAGCCTTTGTCAAGCGGCTTGACAAAGGCTCTTGTATGAGCTGAAACGTTGCCATCCACATGGGTGAATAAACACCATCAACTTTTACCTGGAGTGCTGTCCGTTTTTCATCCATTATATATATATATATATATATATATATATATATTGTAGGGATTTGCTCTGGTAGGCAGGGTAAGCAGACGCAGTACAGAGGCAAGAACACGGTAGTAAAGCAAAAAGTTCAGTGTTTATTCACACCCAAGGAAAAACATAACACAAACACTTTGCAGAGTCCTGGTGTTAATTCACACCACAGGAATTCCTCGTGTTATTTCACGCGGCCAAAGTCCACAGAACTCAAAACAAACACGTCACCTGGATATCCACAGCAGGCTTTAGGGCGCCTGGCTTCCAGCTGGTGGCTCTCATGCAGCTCCCAGAGACACAGAGCCTTCACAGCTCCACTTTCACTTGGAGGAACATACCACACCCAGCTGAGCTGCTGGCTGGGTTTTTAAACCCCAGCCCAAAACCTGGCCTGGACGTGGGGAACAGCCACCCACCCTGCTCTTTGGCTGCTCCCAATAAGAACCGGCCCGGATCGGCTTTTCAGCCACACTAAGAACAAACAGTGTCAGCAAGCACTAGCTGCGGCTGACACATAAAATAACCGGTTCTTATCTCACCGAGGCCAGGAACCTCGGTGACACGTACCTTCCGTCAATGACGGACCCTTGCGCCTTCCTACATACCTCCCCCCTTTGTTCAACCCTGAGGGGGTGAACACACGCCAGACAGTGTACTCGGGACAGGGCATCCGCATTTCCCTGTAACCGGCCTGCCCTGTGTTCTACTGTGAACTTAAAGTTTTGCAGTGATAAGAACCACCTTGTGACCCGAGCATTCCTCTCTTTGGCCTGGCTCATCCACTTGAGAGGGGAGTGATCGGTCACCAGACGGAATTTCCTCCCCAACAGATAATAGCGGAGAGACTCGAGTGCCCACTTGATGGCCAGGCACTCTCTCTCCACTATACTGTACCGGGTCTCCGCTGGAGTGAGCTTACGGCTGAGGAAGACAACGGGATGCTCCTCCCCGTTGACTTTCTCAGACAGTACCGCACCGAGGCCCACTTCGGAGGCATCAGTCTGGACCACAAAACACCTCTTGAAGTCGGGCGTCACCAAAACCGGGGACCCACACAGGGCCGACTTCAAAGCGGAGAAAGCCTCTTCTGCCTGGTCATTCCAGCGGACTATCACAGACTTCCGTCCCTTTAAAAGCCCTGTCAACGGAGCCGCTAAAGTGGCAAAATGGGGAACAAACCTCATGTAATAGCCCACCATTCCCAGGAATGACCTTACTTGTCTAGATGTGGCAGGTCGGGGCCAATTCTGTATCGCCTCTATTTTGCTCACTTGGGGTTTAATGACTCCGCACCCAATGACATACCCAAGGTATTTAGTCTCCTCTAACCCTATTGCACATTTCTTTGGGTTAGCTGTTAGTCCCGCCTTTCGAAGGGAGTCCACTACAGCCTGTACTTTAGGTAGGTGACTTTCCCAGTCGGTGCTATGGACAACGATATCGTCCAGGTACGCCGAAGCGTATCGGCGATGTGGACGGAGTACAATATCCATTAGCCTTTGAAACGTGGCGGGAGCGCCATGTAGACCAAAGGGTAATACCTTGTACTAATACAGCCCCTCTGGCGTGACAAAAGCCGTTTTTTCTTTGACAGCCTCTGTCAAGGATACCTGCCGGTACCCTTTGGTGAGGTCCAACACAGAAAAATACCGGGCTTGGCCCAACTTTTCAATAAGCTCATCCACTCGGGCCATGGGATACGCGTCAAATTTGGACACCTCATTAAGTTTGCGGAAGTCATTACAGAACCTCAATGTCCCGTCTGGCTTGGGTATTAATACTATCGGACTGGCCCACTCACTTTTAGACTCCTCAATGACATCCAGCCGCAACATGAGTTGCACTTCCTCCGAGATGGCTTTTCGCCGAGCCTCGGGTACTCGGTATGGTTTTAACTGGATTTTTGCCTGAGGCTCAGTGACAATGTCATGTTGGATTACGGAAGTGCGTCCAGGGAGGTATGAGAACACATCCATGTACCGACTAATGAACTCCCTGGTTTCCTGAGCCTGTTTAGAGGAGAGGCTGTCAGCAATTTTTATTGTGGCAACCGCTTCCCTTGCATTAGACTTAGGAGCCGGAATCTCCTGTCCAAGAAAGCCCGGCCGTGGACTGTCTTCCGTACAGGTTTCCCTATCCTTCTAAGGTTTTAGCAAATTAACATGGTAAACCTGCTCCGGCTTTCACCTCCCCGGCTTTGTAATTTATCTCTCCTATCTTTTCACGTACCTCGTAGGGCCCCTGCCACCTGGCTAGGAACTTACTGTCCACTGTCGGCACCAGAACCAAAACCTGATCACCCGGGTTAAAGTTCCGGACCCGAGCCTGCCGATTATAGATCTGACTCTGGGCTCGCTGAGCGGCCTCCATATGTTCTCTGACAAGAGGCAAAACGGTCTCTATCCGCTGTTGCATCTTGGTAACATATTCCAGGACGCTTTTATGCGGAGTGGGTTGTTGTTCCCATGCCTCTTTGGCTACGTCCAACAAGCCACGAGGATGTCTGCCATATAGCAATTCGAAGGGCGAGAACCCAGTAGAGGCCTGGGGCACCTCTCGCACTGCGAACATGAGATAGGGCAGAAGAAGGTCCCAATCCTTTCCATCTTTGGTCACCATCCTTTTTAACATGGTTTTTAGAGTTTTATTAAACCTTTCCACTAGTCCATCCGTTTGTGGATGGTACACGGACGTCCGTAACTGTTTTATACGCAGCAACTTGCAGAGTTCCCTCATGACCTTGGACATAAAAGGGGTCCCCTGGTCAGTCAGGACCTCTTTAGGTAGCCCCACTCGGGAGAACATCTCCATTACCTCTTTAGCTATAAGTTTCGCAGAAGTATGTCACAGTGGCACTGCCTCCGGGTACCAGGTAGCGTAATCAAGGACAACCAAGATGTGTTGGTGTCCCCTGGCGGACTTTGGTACAGGACCTACTAGGTCCATAGCGATTCGCTCAAACGGTACATCAATGATCGGGAGGGGTACCAAGGGACTGCGAAAAAGGTGCTGGGGGCTAGTTGCCTGGCAGGTCAGGCAAGACTTACAGAACTCGTCCACCTCTTTAAACACACTGGGCCAGTAAAACCGTTGTAGTATCCGGTCCTGTGTTTTCTGCATTCCCAGATGACCCCCGAGAACATGCTGGTGTGCTAACTCTAACACGAGTTTGCGATAAGCCTGAGGCACCACCAACTGTTCAACGGATTCACCTCGCAGCTGATTTACCCGATATAACATCTCCTGATGGATCACAAAACGGGGGAACACCGACTCTGCCTCTGGTTGTTGTGGTTCACCATCTATTATTAGCACATTTTCCCATGCTCGGGACTAGGTTGGATCCCGGTGTTGCGCGGTACCAAAGTTATCCCCGGAGACATTGAGGTCTGCCAGCTCAGGCCCTGGCGGCAAGTCCTCCATGTCTCCCACCATCACACTCAGCGGGGTTGTCTCCTCCTCTTCCACCGAAGTGGCGGTCACCCCTACCGCGCGACCTTCGGACTCAGGTTCCCAGGGTTCTGGTCTCCCCCCTGAGCCGGGCCATTCTGCTAGGGTTACACCTGTATCATGCGTATTAGTCACTCTCGGAACCGGCCACAGTGCCATGAAACCCGGGAAGTCTCTCCCTACTATAAGTTCATAGTGGAGGTGGGTTGCAACAGCCACCTTGTGGATCCACCTGCCAGAAACCGTAGACAGAGACACCATAGCAGTAGGATAGTCTTTTAAGTCCCCATGGATACACATGACTCCAACCTTACAGCCGGTGTACTCAGCGGAGCGTACCAGGGAAGCCCTTACCAGGGTCACCAGACTTCCTGAGTCCAACAGAGCCTCCGCTGGAGTGTCTCCCACCTCAACCTGGCACAGGTGGTTCAGAGACTCTGAAGCACCCACTGCACACAGTTTCCTGGCATATAATGATTGACAGAAGCCACAGTTCGTGTCCATGGGTTCCCCCTGACGTGGACAGTCCGCTCGAACATGGCCTGGCTCTCGACACCGCCAGCAGATTATTGGAGCGGGGTCCACAGGGGTTATATCCCGGGCAGGTTTGATGGGCACCGGTTGTTGGGTCCGGGGTGGAGAGTTACGGGATCTGACTGCCCCCCTCCCAACAGAACCCCCCTGTAAGTTTCGGGTAGCCTCATAGTGCTCCACCAGGTCGACCATCTCCAGCGCATTCCCTGGGAGACCTGGCCAATTTATTGCTGGAGAGGGGGTGGCAGAGCCCTCCAGAACCTGTCTGCTAATAACCGGTCCAACATAGCAGTGGGGCTCAACACGTCAAGTTGTAGCCACTTTTGTAACAGGTTAAGCAGGTCATAATACTGGGGTCTCATGGGCTCCGCCGGGTTGAACCCCCACTGATGCACCCGCTGGGCCCGGACCAGCACATTCACCCCCAGTCTTGCCAAAATCTCCCCCTTTACCTTTACGTAGTCGGCCGATTGATCATCAGGCAAGTCGAAAAACACCCGCTGAGACTCTGATGTCAGAAAAGGAGCAACGACCTCAGCCCACTGGTCTTGGGGCAGCTTTTCCCTGGTGGCCACATTTTCATACATCGCCAGGTAGGTCTCGATGTCGTCTGCGGGGGTCATTTTAGGAATCGCTGCACGTACTGCTTTCCGGGCATCGTGTACGCTTGGGGTTGCTCCTGCTGACTGTAACGCAAAAAGTTCAGTGTTTATTCACACCCAAGGAAAAACATAACACAAACACTTTGCAGAGTCCTGGTGTTAATTCACACCACAGGAATTCCTCGTGTTATTTCACACGGCCAAAGTCCACAGAACTCAAAACAAACACGTCACCTGGATATCCACAGCAGCCTTTAGGGCGCCAGGCTTGCAGCTGGTGGCTCTCATGCAGCTCCCAGAGACACAGAGCCTTCACAGCTCCACTTTCACTTGAAGGAACATACCACACCCAGCTGAGCTGCTGGCTGGGTTTTTAAACCCCAGCCCAATACCTGGCCTGGACGTGGGGAACCGCCACCCACCCTGCTCTTTGGCTGCTCCCAATAAGAACCGGCCCGGATCGGCTTTTCAGCCACACTAAGAGCAAACAGTGTCAGCAAGCACTAGCTGTGGCTGACACATAAAATAACCGGTTCTTATCTCACCGAGGCCAGGAACCTCGGTGACACGTACCTTCCGTCAATGACGGACCCTTGCGCCTTCCTACAATATATAAAGAGAGAGAGAGAGCGTGAGGGGTGATATCTATCATTGTAATCCTTCCCAGGATCCCAGGATGATAATGAGATGACTGCTCAAAAGTGATATGTACAGACCAACAAGTGGCATCTATTATGAGGCTTAGTGGCCAAGGTAAAAACTGAAGGATTTTAGGACTTTTTCTAAATATGGAATGGAAATTTGGAAATAACACGATCAAAAGTCATTAATAAATGTTTAAGATAAAAATTGGATTTAAACAATAGGTCATTTTCTGATGATACAGTCAGGTCCATAAATTTTGGGACGTCAACACAATTCTAACATTTTTGGCTCTATACACCACCACAATGGATTTGATATGAGACGAACAAGATGTGGTTTAACTGCAGATTGTCAGCTTTAATTTGAGGGTATTTACATCCAAATCAGGTGAACGGTGTAGGAATTACAACAGTTTTCATATGTGCCTCCCACTTGTTAAGGGACCAAAAGTAATGAGACAATTGGCTTCTCAGCTGTTCCATTATCCCAATTACAATGAGCAGATAAAAGGTCCAGAGTTCATTTCAAGTGTGCTATTTGCATTTGGAATCTGTTGCTGTCAACTCTCAAGATGAGATTCACAGAGTTGTCACGATCAGTGAAGCAAGCCATCATTAGGCTGAAAAAACAAAACAAACCCATCAGAGAGATAGCAAAAACATTAGGCATGGCCAAAACAACTGTTTGGAACATTCTTAATAAGAAGGAACGCACCGGTGAGCTCAGCAACACCAAAAGACCCGGAAGACCACGGAAAACAACTGTGGTGGATGACCGAAAGATGTAAACCATTGGTGAGCCTCAAAAACAGGAAGGCCAGATTAGAGTTTGCCAAACGACATCTAAAAAAGCCTTCACAGTTCTGGAACAACATCCTATGGACAGATGAGACCAAGATCAACTTGTACCAGAGTGATGGGAAAAGAAGAGTATGGAGAAGGAAAGGAACTGCTCATGATCCTAAGCATACCACCTCATCAGTGAAGCATGGTGGCGGTAGTGTCATGGCGTGGGCATCTATGGCTACCAATGGAACTGGTTCTCTTGTATTTATTGATGATGTGACTGCTAACAAAAGCAGCAGGATGAATTCTGAAGTGTTTCAGGCAATATTATCTGCTCATATTCAGCCAAATGCTTCAGAACTCATTGGACGGCGCTTCACAGTGCAGATGGACAATGACCCAAAGAGTTTTTTAAGGGAAAGAAGTGGAATGTTATGCAATGGCCAAGTCAATCACCTGACCTGAATCCGATTGAGCATGCATTTCACTTGCTGAAGACAAAACTGAAGGGAAAATGCCCCAAGAACAAGCAGGAAGACAGTTGCAGTAGAGGCCTGGCAGAGCATCACCAGGGATGAAACCCAGCGTCTGGTGATGTCTATGCGTTCCAGACTTCAGGCTGTAATTGACTGCAAAGGGTTTGCAACCAAGTATTAAAAAGTGAAAGTTTGATTTATGATTATTATTCTGTCCGATTACTTTTGGTCCCTTAAGAAGTGGGAGGCACATATGCAATCTGCTGTAATTCCTACACCGTTCACCTGATTTGGATGTAAATACCCTCAAATTAAAGCTAACAGTCTGCAGTTAAAGCGCATATTGTTCGCTTCATTTCAAGTCTATTGTGGTGGTGTATAGAGCAAAAAATGTTAGACTTGTGTCGATGTCACAATATTTATGGACCTGACTGTATATATTCCCTTTAAAGGGGTTTTCTCACTTCAGTAAGTTGCATTTATCATGTAGAGGAAGTTAATACAAGCCACTTATTAATGTATTGGTATTATCCATATTGCAAAACATTAGATCACAATACAGTAGTAAGTGGCTTGTATTCACTTTCTCTACATGATAAATGCACTTACTGAAGTGAGACAACCCCTTTAAGGCTGTTAGATGCCTATTGCACAATACATTAGTGCTCATTAAAAGTGTTGACTCACGCAGCCCGTAGCTACTTTGGTAATGACCCATTCTAGTGATACATAAAGTTACGTTACAGATCTGTGTTGTACAGATTCATAATATAGATCCCATTGAAATTTCTAAGCCTGTGCTTTGTACCTTTTTGTACCTTTATCCCATTGAAATCTCTAGGCCCATGTTTTGTACCTTTAACTCAATAGATAGGCATACAGCACGATGGTGTCATATGTGGACTTTACAATCACATGCCATGGAGAAGTGTTTTCCTCTAGGTGCATTTCTAATAGGGAAGAATACAGTACGGTAAGCACCATATTTGGTGCACAAAGACTAGCTATGTGCATGAAGTCTAATATTAATTTATAGAGGGGCGTTTGCTCTATGATTCAGCATTCTTTATAGTGCTAACCCATCTGGATACAGGCGCTGATAAAACGATTGAACTATGCCAAGATAAGACAATGCTATTCCATGCAGTTACTGAATGAGGCCTAATGACTGTGAATGGTGGAGGCACTCTTTTGGGCTTATTAATTATTCCCAATGTATTATTATGAAAGTACATTTAAACCAGAATGTATCTCTAAATACACTATGTGATGAAAGCTTCATTAGTAAAGCAATAGAAATCCTCTAGCAACTGAATTATCCAACACTGAATTAATTGTAGTGTCTCCTCTGGGATTGAATTTGTTTATGACTCTAGAATAGGGTGCGAATTAATATAGGAGTCTGGTGTGGGGAACTACATTTATATGTGTTACTGTAGAGGCGGGTGATCTTTGCAGAAGCAAAGGGACAAAGATGTTTTGGCAGCAAACTGAGCAGTGATCATGAAGCCATCATGGTGGTCTGGGCTAGATGGAGAAAAAAAGGAAAGAGAACACATATAACCAGAAAAAGCATATTAGCCCTGAGATACCAGTTCCGGGGAATATGTTTAACTTCGGGATTACAAGTGTAGTATGAAAGCAATCCAGTAAGTCACATGCAATTGTGTGGACTGTATCTCACTCAATCGTTAAAATAAATCAATAGTGCTGCAGCGTTAAAGGAAATGTGTTACCAAAAATGTAATGTGCCAGTTAAAACTAGATAACAACACAAATTATTTTTAATTTTCTGATTACAGATTTTTTTATTATATTTTCTGAACATGATTATGGGGGCAGCACATGGGCCATAGACACAATGGTCAGGAGGGGACCTCATTAACTTCTATAGCAGAGTTTTCTAGGCACGCTCTGTGCCCTGTGCAGAGGTCACTGTACAAGGAAGTAGGAGGCAGCTGGACCGTGGTAGTCAAGCTTGTAGTGGATAACACAAGGCGCAGAACACAACCAGTGTCACACACACAGGGGGTTGGGTAGTGACCAATGAATTCCACCCGCATACCTGTCCCTGCCTCCTAGTGACAAGGGACAACCAGTTGACAAACCCTTAGCTAGGATAGTGCAGGGAAGACAAACAACACAAGTAACAGGAAAGTCAAACAAGCCGCATTAATAACTAAGAGAGCAGAAAGGTACCGGAGGAGCAGGCAGAGAATCGTCAGGACAAGCCGAAGTCAAAACCAGGAGGGAACGCCAAGACCAAAGTATGAGACGGACGTGAAATTGGAAGCCAAGAAGGAACAACAAACCAGGTGAGTATCTCACAGGAAGGACCTCAGTAACAGGCAATCTGTGGCCAGCAGATTGCCTGTTTAAATAGGGCGCTGGTGGAGTCATGTGACGTGGCCAGCATCCCATGACTCCTGAGTTCTAATGCGGCTGAGCGCCAAGTGAGCCGCTGGGTGCTCAGCCCTATTGTGGTTACCATGAGAACGAGCGACGCCGGGCGCGCTGGTGACGCGAGTGTGCCCCGGCCATCCCCGCTTCTGCACAGAGCGCATCGTGACAACCAGGAGTCAAATATAGTTTTACTTTATTCTGGGACAACGCATTTTGGGGTACATGGGACCCCTTTGTCAAGTCTAAAAAATATTTTTTATAAATATAAATAAAACATAATAACGGGAGTAAACATCAAAAAAAGAGAAGGTAGATATATTTAATACATAATCCATAAGTGGAGGTTGAATAATGGTGCTGTTATCAAAATTCTTGGTTTGTAAAATTAATTCCATAAAAATGAATAATTAAATAAAAACTATTGTACCTAATTGTATATGAAATACATAAAATATGATAAATATATGCCACTTGTAAATAAGAATATATATGCCCCTTGAAGATAAAATACACACATACAGATATACAGTGCTGCCCACAATTATTCATACCCCTGGCAAATTTTGACTTAAAGTTACTTTTATTCAACCAGCAAGTAATTTTTTGACGGGAAATGACATAGGTGTCTCCCAAAAGATAATAAGACGATGTACAAGAGGCATTATTGTGGGAAAAACATTTCTCAGCTTTTATTTACATTTGAGCAAAAAGTGTCCAGTCCAAAATTATTCATACCCTTCTCAATAATCAATAGAAAAGCGTTTATTAGCTATTACAGCAATCAAACACTTCCTATAATTGCAGACCAGCTTTTTGCATGTCTCCACAGGTATGTTTGCCCATTCATCTTTAGCAATGAGCTCCAAATCTTTTAGGTTGGAGGGTCTTCTTGCTATCTCCCTGATTTTTAGCTCCCTCCAAAGATTCACAATTGGCTTCAAGTCTGGACTCTGGCTGGGCCACTCCAAAACATTAATGTTGTTGTCTGCTAACCATTTCTTCACCACTTTTGCTGTGTGTTTTGGGTCATTGTCATGCTGAAATTTCCACTGGTGCCTAAGGCCAAGTTTCTCTGCAGACTGCCTGATGTTGTCATTGAGAATCCTCATGTATTGCTCTTTTTTCATGGCGCCGTTTACTGTGATTAGGTTCCCTGGTCCATTGGCTGAAAACCCCCCCCCAAAGCATTAGGCTCCCATCACCATGTTTGACAGTGGGGATGGTGTTCTTTGGGTTGAAGGCTTCTCCTTTTTTACGCCTTAAGAAGGAAACATCATTGTGACCAAACAATTCAATTTTTGTTTCATCTGACCATAACACAGAAGACCAGACGTCTTCTTCTTTGTCCAGATGAGCTTTTGCAAAGGCCAAGCAAGCTTTTGTGTGCCTTATCTGGAGAAGTGGCGTCCTCCTTGGTCTGCATCCGTGGAACCCAGAAGTGTACAGTGTCCGTTGGATTGTCTGCCTTGAGACATTGCAACCAGCAGAGCCCAGATTCACCAGGATGGCCTTGGTGGTGATCCTTGGATACTTTTTCACCTCTCTAACTATCCTCCTGGTCAGCACAGGTGTCACTTTTGGCTTCCGACCACGTCCTCTGAGATTTTCCACAGTGCGGAACACCTTGTATTTTTTAATAATACTTTGCACTGTAGCCACTAGAACTTGAAAACATTTAGAAATGGCCTTGTAGCCCTTTCCTGACTTGTGAACAGCCACAATGCGCAGCCGCAGGTCCTCACTGAGCTCCTTTGTCTTAGCCATGACTGTCCACAAACCAACTGCAGAGAGCTGCTGTTTTTCACCTGTTGAGTTGATTAAAACAGCTGTTCCCAATTAATCAGGGTAATTAGGATGCTTTAGAACAGCTTGGACTATTTGGAATGGTATAGAACTGTAGATTTTCCCACAGACTGTGACAGTTTGTGAAGGGTATGAATAATTTTGGACTGGACACTTTTTGCTCAAATATAAATAAAAGCTGAGAAATGTTTTTTTTCCACAATAATGCCTCTTGTACATTGTCTTATTATCTTTTGGGAGACACCTATGTCATTTTCCGTCAAAAAATTACTTGCTGATTGAATAAAAGTAACTTTAAGTCAAAATTTGCCTGGGGTATGAATAATTATGGGCAGCACTGTACATACTCATACATATGCATACAGATGTCTACATCCATGTACATACAGTCGTGGCCAAAAGTTTTGAGAATTACATAAATATTGGAAATTGGAAAAGTTGCTGCTTAACTTTTATAATAGCAATTTGCGTATACTCCAGAATGTTATGACGAGTGATCAGATGAATTGCATAGTCCTTCTTTGCCATGAAAATTAACTTAATCCCAAAAAAAACTTTCCACTGCATTTCATTGCTGTCATTAAAGGACCTGCTGAGATCATTTCAGTAATCGTCTTGTTAACTCAGGTGAGAATGTTGACGAGCACAAGGCTGGAGATCATTATGTCAGGCTGATTGGGTTCAAATGGCAGACTTGACATGTTAAAAGGAGGGTGATGCTTGAAATCATTGTTCTTCCATTGTTAACCATGGTGACCTGAAAAGAAACGCGTGCAGCCATTATTGCATTGCATAAAAATGGCTTCACAGGCAAGGATATTGTGGCTACTAAGATTGCACCTCAATCAACAATTTATAGGATCATCAAGAACTTCAAGGAAAGAGGTTCAATTCTTGTTAAGAAGGCTTCAGGGCGTCCAAGAAAGTCCAGCAAGCGCCAGGATCGTCTCCTAAAGAGGATTCAGCTGCGGGATCGGAGTGCCACCAGTGCAGAGCTTGCTCAGGAATGGCAGCAGGCAGGTGTGAGCGCATCTGCACGCACAGTGAGGAAGACTTTTGGAAGATGGCCTGGTGTCAAGAAGGGCAGCAAAGAAGCCACTTCTCTCCAAAAAAAACATCAGGGACAGATTGATCTTCTGCAGAAAGTATGGTTAATGGACTGCTGAGGACTGGGGCAAAGTCATATTCTCCGATGAAGCCTCTTTCCGATTGTTTGGGGCATCTGGAAAAAGGCTTGTCCGGAGAAGAAAAGGTGAGCGCTACCATCAGTCCTGTGTCATGCCAACAGTAAAGCATCCTGAGACTATTCATGTGTGGGGTTGCTTCTCATCCAAGGGAGTGGGCTCACTCACAATTTTGCCCAAAAACACAGCCATGAATAAAGAATGGTACCAAAACACCCTCCGACAGCAACTTCTTCCAACAATCCAACAACAGTTTGGTGAAGAACAATGCATTTTCCAGCACGATGGAGCACCGTGCCATAAGGCAAAAGTGATAACTAAGTGGCTCGGGGACCAAAACGTTGACATTTTGGGTCCATGGCCTGGAAACTCCCCAGATCTTAATCCCATTGAGAACTTGTGGTCAATCCTCAAGAGGCAGGTGGACAAACAAAAACCCACTAATTCTGACAAACTCCAAGAAGTGATTATGAAAGAATGGGTTGCTATCAGTCAGGAATTGGCCCAGAAGTTGATTGAGAGCATGCCCAGTCGAATTGCAGAGGTCCTGAAA